>NW_008794408.1:1432879-1438541 GCF_000699145.1 Aptenodytes forsteri | reverse complement strand
CGGAGACTGAGCGCCTGTGGCTCCTGGGCGTCCTCTGCCACGGGCGGAAGAGGTGACAGGACACAGCCCAAAGTCTCCTGCTCGACCTGGCTCCAAACAAAGGAATGAATGAGAAGGGAGCTGAGTGAAATAAAGGCCAGCCCTCCGCTAGCCTTAATTTTCACGGGAATTTAGGACTGGAATACATACGGCCCTAACTTTTGCGTGAGAAATTCTCGCCATAAAGATGTAGGTTCCACGTTTCCTTTCACTGGAAGAACGTCTTTATATTATCCAATGATGCTATCCACTATATACTATCTACTACTATTGTTCCTTTTCTGTAGTTTCCTTCAAATACTGGTCCTTTGCCAAAACACACTGACATTTCTCAATGATATGATGCTCAGGGTGATGGCAAAGAAAGGAAAGAATGAAGGTGAAAATGGGCAGCATGCCTATAGACAAGAGAAAATGTGTTTCCTACTCCAGAGATCAAAAACAATAGCTTTCTACTTGTATCTCAGAAATGCAGAGCAGTTGTTTACAGCTTGAGGTTTTGCAAAGAAAACTCAAGAGAGCCATCTGCTGTCTTAACCTGTGATAAGATGTGTGCAATTCTAGTCAAAGTGAAGGTTTTGCTAACAGATGGATTACAGAAGTATGAACATATCGGCTACCTTAAAGACGAGTAACTGCATAAGATTATGCATTTAGGACAAATGGAAATATCTTAGTTATAACATTTGCTACATTAAAATAGAATTTTATTTCTGATTAACAAAACTCTGGATATGAAAACAAACGATTAAAAGCAAAAGAGGGGGAAAAAGGGTTTTCAATACTTTCTATTTTCCCATCTGTTCGTTTCTAACTACTAATTTATCATGGATTTCGGGAGTTTTCTAAAACAAAAACGTTTTATAATCTTTAAAATTACTTGCTTGAATGAATTTTAGAGGAAAGTATTCAATGGATATAAAGTGTGCATAAAATACTTGCTTTATTATATACTTGGGTATGAAACATTATTATTCCTTAAATTTATTTTTTGCTGTATTACTGGGGACAAACCATATTCCATTTCATCTAATTTAAAATGTAAATTACAGTGTGCTATTTTCAGGCATCAATGTTCAATATTTAAATACACACCGTTAATACTTGTGTATATACATGTACTAGTGATACATAAAATGCTTTTATGAGGGCTTCCATATAAAAAAATGAGATGCTATACTTTATATACAACCCTAACCTAGATCCGTAGGGTACAAAACTTACAGAATAAAAAATGTCATCCTTACGGTTTAAGGGTTGTGGGGTTTTTGTTTTGTTTTGTTTTTTTCCCCACTTGTATGTTTTGCATTAGTTTGGGTAGAGTTACAAGCTACAGAGTAATTTTTGGTCAATGCAGACATGAAAACACTACAGAGTTCTTCCTTTCATAAACCATTTCATTATAAACAAAAATATCTTTCTACAGGTATGTTCTCACATACACACACTCCATCCACATATACTCTTCCCAGATATCCTGAAACCATTCCTCATATCAAAACCAAACCAAAACAAATCAAATCAAACCAAACCCTAAGAAAACCACCCCAAAGTCCTTACAAGCATAGATTTTCTAGAAGTGTAAAACGCCAGATTATTACATTGCTACTAAACATGTTTTAGTTTCACGAGCTCTAGTAGTTTTTATGCACTTGCTTGCCAACAGTAGGCACACACAGCTTGCTTGTCCAGTTAAGTACTCTAGAACATGATGCTGTAAAGTCAACCTATCTTATATTCTAGAAATCATTAGTTCAGTATTGTGAATCTAGATGTTCTTCGTTGAACATTTCATGTCACTGAAAAGGAATTTTTTTTTTAAGATGGTGTGTGCTATAGTTGCAAACAAGATGAATACCTTACTCCTTAAACTTCCATTCAAACTGGAAAGGCTACTCTAGGGGTAAAAGTACCCATTTAGGCATAACAATTGCAAGGTCTGCATAAGAGTACATCTGGGCCATTCGGAAAATTTAATGTCATCCCAAGAAGAGATGTCTCAACAGTGAAAAAATACTTGTTTATAAATTCTGAATTTAAAAATTTATAAATTATAAAATTAATCAACATTCTGGTGCTTTTGATAAGACATCAGACTGATTACCAGAGTGCTGTTTGCAGCTAAGGTTGATATTCTGAACATTTGTTGGCGCTGATCAAAAATTTGAGTGTTGCTGGTAATTTTGGTGGACCGATTCAAGCGTCTGAATTCAATTTACATACTAAGACCCCTCCACTCCCACAAAATGGTATCATAAGAAAATGTGATACAGTTCTACAAATAGGATTATTCATATAAATAGAAACTGATATCTGCCCAAGGCACACAATGTGTACATGGGAGGGGGTCTTGGTAAGCAATAGTAACTTCCAGTTCTTGATTTAATTTTCTTGGGGGACAAAGCTAGAGCAAGAGATACAACTTCATAACTTGAATAAGATGAAAGAAATATGGTCTATGGCTTACTCTGTAGGTTGGTAAGTGTTTAATTTTTAAAAAAAATAATTTAAAAAACATTTGTCAACATAAAAGGTCATATTTTTCATGACCATACTAGTATGACCATATTAAATCATAGATCAGAAATCCCTTTTCAGATAGTTTAAGTGCATTCCATGCTTATAATAAGCATGGTTATGGTTATAGTATGGTTGTGCAATGAGCTTAAAACAGTTTAAATTAGATCAGTTTTACATATTCTTCTATGTTAATCTGGATATAATTCTCCTTCTAAGTTATTGTTAACTTCTCAGAATACAATGTGCTGTGAAGCACTACAATTTAAAAGCCTTAACACCCTGAATACTTGATGCTGGTTGATTAGACTTTGAAGAGCATTAAGAACAAAGTTTATTAAACATGCTAATATGCTTCACAGAATTTGAATATCTATGCTTTTACACTGTTCTATATTGAAAGCACTCAGCATTCAGTCTCAACATTCACAATGCACTCAAGGAGCCGAACTCATACCTACTAAAATTTACTGAATTCATAGGATACAATATGTAGTAAATTGTTTAACTACATCAGGTGAATCCCTTCAAATAAGACTAAAGTAAGCTTCCAGTATGTTGTTTAAAGGACTGCACATATTTTAGCCAGCTTCCTCACAGGCTTTGAACTTACTCAACTTTATGTATCCAAGTCATTAGAAGAACCGTTGAAACAAAATTAATGTATATGCTAGAATAAATTAATCCACCATGCAAGGAAGTCCTACATTAGATGACTGGTTATGCAGAGAACTATGAAAACATAAACATTAATATACATAACATCTAAGGAAGCAAGAATGGCTATAGCAGCTCAGAGCCAATGGCTTAGCTAGTGCAATATTTGTTCTGCATTGACCAGGGACATTTCTTTCACACATTACCTGGGATATGTCTGCCACTCGAAGGACTGAGTACCTCTACGCTAGTAAGGATTCAAGTTCATTTAGGGAACTGAAAAACATTGTCTTGTAGATGACCAATATGACTGCACTGAATGGATATTGGCTTATTCTTTGGAAATTACATAATTTTCAAATTGCTTGGGTTTGCTTTTTCTTTTTTGACTTTGCTTTCCTGCTTTCCTTAAATTTAGCATTGATTATACTGTGGTAATGAGTCTCACGAATAGTGCCGTGTCAAGGAAAATACCTGCTTTAATTAATTAGAGCTTCATTTTCAATTCCATCGGCTAACTCTTCATTCTTCAACAGGGAGAAGAAAAGTGAATGGAGATTCTTACGCTATTTTTAACAATTGATCTTTCAGCAAGATAAGACGCACGATTACAGCTCCTAACTATTAGCACACCACCTGTGACATCTTTCATGACTCTTCCTAGTTTTCAGCCTATCTACCCTCTACTTCTGATACCACTTCTTTTGAGACCAGGTGAACAAAAGAAATCAGCTGGATTGACAGGAGAATCTGAACAGTACACAGATCATATGAGGCTCTCCAGGATAGCTCACCCAGGCCCAAAACTTGTCTCCAACAAACCTCTTTTAAACAATAGTTAACAACAACAATGACAAAACAAGAATCAAGACCACCTTCAGGGGCAAATCTGTCAAAGTAATTAAAAATGAAATACATTGTTGTTTCTGCAGCAACATATATATATATATGATTTTAACTTTAAATATTAAATAGTCAGTTTAAAGAGAGATTCTTAATTACTAACAACAGAAACACATTGCCATTTATTTTGTTCCCACTGAAGCTAATAGCAGAAGATCTGCCACCAGAGTGCTTCAGACAAGGCTCCCATGACACAAGCCAGAACAACGACTTTCGTTAAAGAAAAAAACAACCCCACATCTCTATCCACACAGATGCACAGAACAGTTTAAGATTTAGAGACCTAAAAACAGCGTGGAGAGCTTCATTAATTTCTCATACACACAGCTTAAAACAACATCTGTTGCATTTGCCTATCTAGCCACAGCAGGACTTTCTTCTCTTTTGCCCGACTTCTGAAACATGCAACAGAATTTGCAATTATTCTCCCAAGTAACTGAAAGTCCCTGTAATGTGAGTCTGCTTAATTTTGTTCTACGGAAGCAAAAGGAATGCCATTCCTGAAAAATTTGGTCGCTACAGTGAACTTCCTCTGGAGTCAGTAGAGCTGGCACAGCATGACAAAGTGTAAGCTGTTATACCTGCTTGACAATACTCCCCTGTGAGGGTTTCCTACTCCTAGAATAGAAAAAAAGTTAAGGAGATTGCAATGAGCTTACTTGCAGTTTCTTGATTGGAATAATCACAAATATTATCCTAAACACACATTGATTTTTGCTGCACAAGTTCTAGGAAAAAAACATGGCCTATAGAAAAGTAGCCACAATATGAAAATTTCTAACTATAAGGAAAAAAAATCAGCTCCGTGGACAACAATGATTTTGGGGAATGTTTACCAGCATACACATAGGGCATTGTTCCTTTCACAGACTTTGACATTACATCACAATATTTATTCATTCATTAGATGTTCACTTTCGAACTGGTATCTTCATAGAGGAATCAAATCCTTTAGTCTTTTTGTTAATGAAATAAATAATATCAGTGCATACACACAACACACAACATATACAAGTACAAAATGCATGAATATGTAAAATTTCACAAAAATTTTTTACACATATATATGTGAGCATTTTTGTATTTATGAGAATTTGGGGCAGTTGGTAAGGAGATATTTTTATTCAGATGCCTTGTCTGAATACCATTTAAAAGTGAATAACTTAGAATCATAGAATCCTAGAATAGTTTGGGTTGGAAGGGACATTTAAAGGCCATCTAGTCCAACCCCCCTGCAATGAGCAGGGACATCTTCAACTAGATCAGGTGGCTGAGACCCCTGTCCAACCTGACCTTGAATGTTGCCAGGGATGGGACATATACAGCCTCTCTGGGCAACCTGGGCCAGTGCTTCACCACCCTCAGCGTAAAAAATACCTACCTTATATCCAGTCTGAATCTACCCTCTTTTAGTTTAAAGCCATTATCCCTTGTCCTCTCGCAACACGCCCTGCTAAAAGTTTGTCCCCATCTTTCTTGTAAGCCCCCTTTAAGTATTGAAAAGCTGCAATAAGGTCTCCCCAGAGCCTTCTCCTCTCCAGGCTGA
>NW_008794408.1:1430572-1431005 GCF_000699145.1 Aptenodytes forsteri | reverse complement strand
CGCAGACAATTTCTCTGTATTCCTCCCAGGCTACCTGTCCTTCCTTCCACCCTCTGTAGGCTTCCTTTTTGTGCTTGTGTTTGTCCAGGCGCTCCTTGTTCATCCATGCGGCCTCCTGGGCGTTTTTGCCTGACTTCCTGATCCTTGAATGTTACCCAGCTTTCTTGGGCCCCTCTTCCCTCCAGGGCTTTGTCCCATGGCACCCTGCTAAGCAGATCCCTGAAGAGGCCAAAGTCCACTCTCCTGAAGTCCAGGGTAGTGAGCTTGCTGTGTGCCCTCCTCGGTGCCCTAAGGATCTTGAACTTGTCTGCACATGATATGACACGTAAATCTCAACTTAGACATGGAACCTATATCCTCTGTCTTAAATTATTAGGAAACCCCAAATGCCATCCAGGCAATAAATATATATATATATAAATATTAAAAAAAA
>NW_008794408.1:1422299-1430532 GCF_000699145.1 Aptenodytes forsteri | reverse complement strand
AAAAATATATAGCCCAAGCTTACTGACGGTGTTTTTCTAAAGTCCTCCAAAATATTAATTTTAAATCTTTACCAAAGGTTTTCTTGCTTTCCTCAGAACAGATATGAAACATATGAAAATGTGAGAAAGAATGTGTTATATTTCTGGACTTTAAGAACAAGGAAGATGATGGATTTTGGTCGTCTCACAGAGACCCAGGAGAAAAAGTACATTATATACAATACAATAAAATGCTGAACAGAAAAGACAGGATGAGCTGAGACATACATAAATTACTAGCTTGAGAAGCGGAAGGATGATTCCCCCCAAAGTATATCCAGTAATCCTGTAAGTATAGAAAGTGATTGTCACCAGTGACAGGAAGGATTGGAACATGGCTGTCTGCACACTTGCATGCAAACATACACACACACACACATCCACAATATCACTTTGTGGTGGAAGAAAGCATGAAGGACACTCCCTGGCAAATAATTTAGAAAAAAATAGTCATCTTTTCTGCTATCTAACCTTAAAATGGCAGTGTAATTAATTTGGCAGAAGAACTTTTTGATAGTCATCTGTCTTTGTTTACAATTCTTCTACCATTTATTTTCAAATAACTTTTGTTTTGCAATCCATTTGATACTATTTTGAAGACATTTGCAAGGAAAAAAAAAGCCCTGAAACCTGAAATCCTGTTCTTTTCTTGTTCCAGAGGCAAGGTAATAAAGTATTTCTCTGGGTACTAATCAGGACAAGGTAAGTCTCTGAAGGGAGAAAGAGTAGCTATAGAACAATGCTGGCTAATGCTGCATTCATCCATAGGGTAAGCCTTGATCTATTCTGAGATTTTTCTTAAAGGAACATCCCTTCCTCTGGGGTTCAGACACAACTAATGTTTTCTAAAAAAAGCTATATGCTGTGTTTCCCTCTTTCCAAACAAACAGAAAAATCAGTGCATTGTCTACTATTTCTATTGAATGGAGTAAATTAATGACAGATATAAATCTCTGAAAACAAGTATGCCTTAGCTTCTTTTTACTTAATCTAGATATTCAGGAGTACCTGACATGATAACGCCATTTATATTAGCATAGGAAGCGACTTTTGCTTTCCCCCCCCTTAATGTTTCTTTCACTCTGTATAATTTTCTTTGATTGAAAGATTTTCTTTGTACTGACACACTATTGTTAAGCAACAGATGCAAACAAATATTATCTACTACAAAAAAAACCACCAGAAGAATATTGATTAAAATAACTTTGTAGATACCAGCCTTTTCTCCTCCTCTCTTTGATAATCAGTCTACTTCAGCTCTAGCTTCATCATTACCAGTGGTAATTGCTATATCAAGCTGCACGTTTCCATTTTATTTCTTCCCAAATAGAAACATTGATTTCTTCTATACTTCATTTATATGTTTAAGAAAAATCTAGCAAAACCAGCAATGAATGCTTTGACCTAAGAAAAAAAAGAAAAAGAACTTCTGCTTGCCTGTCTTGTTACTTATATAAATTAGAACATCAAGACAAAGCTAATAGACTTTTACTAACATTTTCTTTATTTTGAAGATGCGAGAGCTAGAATATAATGAATACTACAATTATTTTTAAGTCCTGAAAATATATTGCAATACCTGCTCATATTACCGTGCTGATATTCCTGGCTATTAGTTCAAATACCATAGCATTTATTATTAGCAGTAATAGCATAGATGCTCCTAACATAGTGACCTGATTTTACAACACAGTCCTACAAACCTAAATTACAAAATATCTCACAGTCAAAACTTAACTCATCGAAACCTTTCAACAGCATATTGCTCTAATATGCAGTGCAATTATCCGATTTGCCAGCAGTGGACACTGTTACTCTAGTTATCCACAGATATATTGACTTGCAACACACACAGGTAAATTTTTCTTTTATTACTTGCACTGCTCTAAGAACTTGGAATTATTTGTGCCAGACAAAAGCTGAGTAAAAATTGTATGGTAGGAATAGTTTTCAACATCTGTGTTATAGCAGACAGACCGTCCCTTTCTTTAAAAAACTGTTATTTTAAAGTAACTTTAAGAAAAATAAACACCGACTTATTCACATGGGATTGCTTTTTTTAATCATAATCATTTCAAGTCATAGAAGGTGTTCTGATACAAAAAATGAAAATTTCTTCATTCCTCTTTTTCACAGAATGACGGTTATGACAATGACACTGTACATCTTTTGCATTGTTTCTATAAAATTGTTACCAGTAATGAAATCAGCAAGCTAAAAAATTCTGAACAGTATATTTACTTCAGTAGCCTGTACCATTTGTTGAATAATATAATTGTTCAAAATCTGCAAAGGACATGTTTTACCCACTGATACTTTTACAGGCACTTTAAAGTTAAGCTGAAGTGTAGGTTTTTGGCTAGGAAGAAAAAATAGCTAGCTATAAGACCAGCACAGAAAGTTGCAGAAGGATTAGCTAGGAATCAGCCTAGCTAGTTGAGTTTCCATTCTCTTAGAGACAGAAAGAAATCTATGCATTTAAACCAATGCACAGGTTTAATCACAGATAATAAATATTATCTTCTTAGACACAGTTACAAGAGTTACAGCAATCACCTTCTAATCTCAATATTCAAATGAGTCATTAAGCTTCCCCTAAAATTCCCATCAGTCTAACACTATTATATAAATACATTTTTCATGTAAGAATGTGTAGTATCTTAACAGCATAATGCTCATTGTCTGGCTAATGCAGCTGAAAACTTACAAATAGGGCCTAATAGTCTGTCTCCAGTACGTGTACACAGGACCCCCAGAAAGTCTACAAGAACTATGCTTTTTGTCATATGAAAAGTCAGTTGCAGATCCAGCGTATCTTTTTTCTTTTTACTGTTCTCAGTTAGTAAATTGATATGACTTACCGTGCAGAACTGGCAAAGCTGCACATGAAGCAAGGAGAGGGTCATGCCTTTATCAGTGGTGGGATAGTCTCAGATCAGCCTAAGGCTGTTATAAAATTGTCTCCCAGAAAGCTGGGAAGTTCAGAAAGGTTGGTGTGAGGTCTAGCTTCTAGCTGGCTGTATTTCAATATTTGAGAACCTTGAGCATCCACTGGGTCAATGACTCTCTGTTCACAGCCTCTTATTAGCTGGATAAAAGTGACTTAGAAGCCATCAGTCAGTGCATGAATCCAGTCAAAACAGAACAGTTGGGCTAGACTGAGAGACTGCTAAAACTGTCCTTCAGTCACATCAGCTCTTAAACCTGCTCAGCCTTGAACACAGGTAGGCAGAACACCGTCCCTTCCCAAAACCTACTTTTCCCAATCCATCCACCTTGAAACGGAACTTGCTACTGGTCTACAAGGCTGCTCTTCAGACTTAAGCCTTTGGGACTCATCTGTTACCAGAAGCCTCCAAATATCCCTTGCATTGCCCTTCAGTGTTCAGGTAAGCTTTGTGCTTAAAAAAATGAAATAAAATAAAAATTTCTCACCAAGTCTCAAAGCTTTTTGACTTATTTCCAGCCTTAGTTTAAGCACTATGGAAACTTGCTTCAGCTACAGATGTAGGGAGGAAGAGCTAAATTAATACCAGGAAACAGCTTGATGAGTGGAAGCTCTCTTTGATGCAATCCAAACTGTGCTCTGTAAATAATAAGTGAGCGGTTCTGTCTATGCTAGACTGATAAGGAAGAACAGAAGTCATTAGAAATGGAACATACTGGCAGCCAAATTGCTGTGAACCATAGCTCCTTGACTGATGTTCTCTCTCCAGAGACAAAGCAATCCTTTCTGGGCCTTAAAGGCTCACATATAAACAATCTACACATCATCTTTTTTTTTGGGGGGGGGAGGGGAATTGCTTACCATTGCAGTTTTACACATGTTGAATAGGGTACTATAACATGCTGTAAGTATCACTCATATAAGTAAGTTTGTAATGATTTTTTTTACAACTGTGTTATACAAAATAATAGTGCTTTGATGCCACTCACATTTTTTAAATTGACTGCTAAAACCTTGGATACAGGTAGGTCAGCTTCCTATAGAAATCAATTTTTATTATTTTAAATCTCCTAATTTAAAAAAAAAACCAAAAAAACAAACAGCTGTCTCTCAGTATGTTGTGCAAGGACGATCAACCTTGCATATCATTTCCTTTGAAAAATATCAGCACCTTGCAGACCAGCTTCCTCATTATTTCAAGATTTGGCCCACACCTAAAGAAATTTGCCTGCTTAACATTGCTGAAGGCTTAGAGGAAAACAAAGAGCGAGCACAATGATCTGAAATAATGATGTTTTGTGATATCCATTATCTGTTATTACCATCTGCAAATCACTTTACAGTTTTATGCAAGGTTTTGCAAATATATAAAAACTATAAGCTTAGAAGTGTCAAGTGATGAAACTTCTATTTATTAAAAATATGAATTTTCTTAATTGAAAGCATGTAAATGACCAATAAATGTACTGAAACCTGGCTTTTTTTTATTGTAGAATAATTTAGTTTGAAAGGGACCTCTGGAAGTCCCTTTGCAAAAGATTTTGTAAATCAAAAATCTGTGCATGCAGACCTGGATCTGAACAGCATATAGATATTTCTAAACCTGGTATTTTTGTTTCCCAAGATAGAATAACACTTCTGTCTTACAACAGGATCTTTTAATTGAAAATGTATGCAAAAAAGATTAAAAATATTTTATTTCCTACCCTATCAGAACACGATTTATTTTTGAAATTATTTATCAGACAACAGCACATTTAAACATGTGGAGCTGTTGGCAGTTTAAACCTTGGCTGTTCCTTGTATGCTTCACATGACATGGGATTTTCTGAAGCACAGACAATCTTTACAAATTCAAGTAGACTTTCAAAAAATGATTTTCTGATGGCCTTGATTTATGAACCACAAGATTCAAACTTTTACTCTATATGAAATGATCTCTCAATGGTCTACATAGGTTTAAATATGAATATCAGTAGTTACCTGAGAAAGCTTAAGCGACTTCTCCAAAGATTATCATGGGACATAATTTCTTGCACTTTTACTTAAAAAGAATTTCTTTAATAATTATGCTTTTAAAAGGCATAGATTTATACATGCAACACATAGCTACATACAATTTTTCCACTGCTAAAAATGAAATGCAAAACTGGACTCCAGAAAACAAAACTTCATAGCCTATCAAGAGTGGATATAAAGGAAAAGATAGCTACAAGATGGATGGGCATAAGATAATATGCATCTTTAAAAGTCCTCAGAATTTTTTTGCTACAAGGATAAAGAAATTACAAATATGGTATACGTATACTCAAACTGTAAACACACAAACATTAAAGAGACTGGCCAATAATATAACTGAAGGTGTTTTTCAAAGAAACCAGCGCCCAATTTAGTGATCCAAGCAAATTTCAAATCTAGTCAATACTGAAGGAGCTTTGCTTTCTTCATTCCAAGTATTCAAGAAAACAATGAGGCTATAAAAAAACCTTTTTGAACCGAATTAGCAAATCTTTTTTGCAGACTGAAAAATAAATTGGCCTTTTTTGTCTGTAGAAATAAAAGTATATGGAGGAAAATGCCAGCAAAATTGTATTTATTTATTTTTAGAAGCAAAAATATTTTCTAAGTAAAGAGTATCATGCTGTTACCAATCAGCAAATCTGATCTTACTGAAATGGAAATCTGTATCATAACATATCATATATAGCAGAGTTAGAGCAAATATTTTAGTAATTTCAGTCATCACTAACAACCTTAAGACTAAAAGAGAAAGAATGGTATCATCTCTAGTAAAAGATATAGAGATTGTTCAAGGAGAAGCCTTGCTCTGTGCCTCTTTTTGATCTGCTCCAAACAAAAACTAGGACCTTTTGTTTCCAAACAAAAACTAGGAAAGATCAGTGGATTTGATGGGCGAATCCCGTTCATGACAAAGTTGCCTTAACATGAATTATCACAGAGTTTTTGTTAACAGGGACGTTCACAGTGGTATTCAACACCTGGAATGTGGAGGCATTTGGCCAACAGGTATTCTGAGTTGCTGCATGCAAGACCCCACTTTTCTTCCACTGACTCTTTTAGTCTTTAGCTTTAGATTCAGAAGCCTAACTCTGCTTTCCTGAAATGCACCTCTAATGCTTAAAACAATCTAAAGTATTTAAGTTCCTACAGGGTTTTATACCAACAAAAAAAGTTTGAGATAAACTTTTTAAAAAGAAAATTTTCAAAGGTATTAAAAAAGTTATTAATTTTCCGTAGTTAATAAATCCTTGTTTGAACTAGGCTTTCTGTATTGCAGCATCAGCTGAAATATCCTGGCTTTTCTTTTTTTCATGTTTATAATGCTCATGCTCATCAGAACTCTTTAGGCCATTTAAATTTTCTCACAAAAGCCAACAAGGGTGCTAATTAAAAGATTATGTATAACAGTTTTAGTGTGAGGCATTGAAACATTATCAAGGATTACTGACTTTTACACATTCAGTGCTGAAACTTCAATAAATTTGTATTGTAGCTCTGATCATTTTTCCTGGTTATTCAGTGATGCCTGAACACATCCCAGGATAGATTTCCTCTTTCTTCTCACTACACTTAATCAATATTCTGACATATCACCAAAACCTACTCTGCAAGTACTTTGTTACATAAAAAGGCTCCTGTTGTGGCCTCATCCTTGAAATTAAAAAATAAGGGCTTTATTATCTGGCTAACAGAAATTAATAGTAGTGTTGGCACCTATTCTCTTTACGTTAAGAGCTGGCTATCTCTTCCACTATTTCTCTGCGGTTAAGTGGCAAGATATTGTGTTAATGGTGGGGGTTTTGGGTTGCAAGTACTTTGTTACATAAAAAGGCTCCTGTTGTGGCCTCATCCTTGAAATTAAAAAATAAGGGCTTTATTATCTGGCTAACAGAAATTAATAGTAGTGTTGGCACCTATTCTCTTTACGTTAAGAGCTGGCTATCTCTTCCACTATTTCTCTGCGGTTAAGTGGCAAGATATTGTGTTAATGGTGGGGGTTGTGGGTGCGAAGGGGGAAGGGGAGTGAGAGCGTTAGATGAAAATCTGAGATGCTCTTTGTTGTAAACCACTCCTGGATTGCAAGACATTTTCTGAGAAGGAAGAAAAACATTAGTCCCCTTCACATACTCTGAACCTAAAAGAATATTTCCATTTTAAAACCTATTTCCTAGTTGAGGTAAATATTTGTATTAAAATACTATATAGTTCGTTGGTCTTTTATATGTGCTTAATGCTAAGTCAACTATTAATTAAAAAAAGCTACTTGATGCAGTTCTGTCATAAAATTAAACATTATACCTTATTTTGTTGAGACAGAAGACACAAGTTCATTCCTTCTAACCATCAGCACATTTTGGTATTTCCTTGGGAAACTGAATTTTAATTTAATTTGTATTTAAAGGCAAGCTAAAGCTACTGCCCTGCTCTGGGTTGCTCTGCTCCAGATGAACACAGAAGTGCAAGCAAAATATCCTCTCTATTTTTCCACAAGATCTCCTTGCAGATACTCAGCTTTCAAATGGATATTAATGACAACAAAGTGGCTTTTCCTAAAACATATTTTCTCTGTCCCTTTTCTCTATTTGGTGGACAGCACCATTAATCCCCCTGTTAGTCTGCTCCATCCCTTTGGCTTCATTAACTTTGCCATGCTACCAAAAAACTAATTCTTGCACATCGTCAAGATCCAGTCTGAGTTATTTTTTAATTATTAATTAATTTGATTTGGATCCATTATAATTAAATCCTACGCTCTGTTTTGTGGTGGGGCTTTCCTTTGTATACCACTGAAGTCCCACCCCAGTGTTATAACCTGATGGCTATCGACTGAGCTCTTTGGAGGAGGGTCTCACACTTCTCTGTATGTCTTGTACCTAGTGCAAGGACTGAACCTCTGTGACAGCTACGCCAAGACAAAACCTCCAGCCCACTGGTGATCCCCACATGTTAAACATTTCTGATTTCATCACCTATCCATCCCAGTAATGGCTTCCTCCCGTAATACAAAACAGTGGGAGGAAATCAGTGCTGTTGCCAGCATCAGAGCATTTGGAAAGTTCTGATGTATAGCACAAAGCTGTGCTTCCTAATACATATAAATTATATATTATATAATATTAATTTAATAATGTAAATATATAATTATATATTATCATAGAATCATAGAATAGTTTGGGTTGGAAGGGACCTTTAAAGGTCATCTAGTCCACCCCCCCTGCTGTGGGC
>NW_008794408.1:1349226-1421590 GCF_000699145.1 Aptenodytes forsteri | reverse complement strand
CCCTTCCCTCTGGTGTGTCAACTGCACCACTCAGCTTGGTGTCATATATATTATTCCTAATATAGATTAGATATATCTATTATATATATATATATGAATATAAATTCCTAATATAAATTAGACTGTATAGACTAGCTAACTTTAGTATAAATAGGGCCATATTCTCACTGGTGTCTATTGTGCTTTTTTAGTATAGTGGTAATTACAATTCCTGATACAGGAAAGGAAGAGAAATCTGAAGAACTGTAGGTAGATTTTAAGAGAGAAAGCACAGTTTTCTCTCTGACACGCTCATTATTATTGTCAATTATAGGTAATTTCCTTGCTTATCCTCTCCCCTCACCGCATGCCAAATAAAAGAACAAAAACCCTAAAACAGACATCACATAAATTAAATTTTTATGAGTATAAAAAGGAAATCAGGATGCATTCTTTCAAAGCCAAGATCATAGAGACTTAGAACAGCTAATTCACTTGTAATGCTGCCTTAAATGATTATTTTCCAATTGAATCTAGTTGCTATTTTATGACAAACATCAAAAGCAAAAGCCAAGGTAATACAATCTCACTCAGAAGTTGAACATTAGGGTGTGTGAAATGTTACCCTATTCCCCCCCTCCATACACTCTAACCAGCTGGTGGCACAAAGAGCAACAGTAATGCTTACACTCACCCAAAACATATTATTATGTACTACAGTTTCCTCACAACAGGATCAAAGAGAATTCCTTTATGTTCTGTGTACCACTGATTCAACTCAAGGTCTAAACAATGTTAATATTACTCAAATTTTGGCAAACCCCCCAATGTTTATTATAGCCCGTTAAGAAATCTTCAGCTTATCAAAGAAAAATTACTAACAAAACACTGTGTGAATCTGGAGTGGGAGATCGTGCAGGAATGTATACATAATATACACAAGCAATAAGAGCTCTTTAAAGACTCAGATTCACTGTTGATAAGGATTTATAAAGACAAAAGATGCAAAGAACTAGATTAAGCTCATCTAAATTTCATCACTAGGAGTTTGGAATTTTGGCTCCCTCTGTTGTGGACCAACCTGTCCAAAGGAGATGAACACCCACCCAACCTTTGGAAAATGCTCACCAGCCTCTACTGAGCATAAGAAATCCACTCTCCTAAGAATTAGGTGAGACACAAGGAAAGCATTCAATAGCTCTGGTACAACAGAAACTTTTTTGCACCCAGCTACGTACACGGAGTTCTCCCCTATCTGCCCAGTTTAGGTTCAATAGCTGTGTCTTCTTCATAAACCAGCTCAAGATTTTACAAGCTTATTTTGTGCAACCTGCAGAGAGGTTACCTTTATTCTTTCTATCCCTTATTTTGTTAACTATTCCTTCTCTTCTTTTCTGGATCTATGTCTGTCTCCCTCTGGGTGCCAGAGAGGTACCGCAGAAGCTGTTCTCGCTCTGCTGAAGGGCAGGTTCTGACCAAAATCAGAGAAGTCACAAGGCAGGGTGGAGCTGCTTTGCCTCTGAGCATCCACGTTGTGCCAAACTGCAGTCGGCATGGTGCCATTTTTGTGTTGGGTTGAAACAGGAGAGGGAACATTGGTTTGTTTAGCACAGTCAACTTGTCTTTGTGTTTAAATGGTCATAAACTTCATAACTTTCCATAGATATGTTAGAAAGTTATTAAAATGAAAAGTAAAGAGAGCAATTAAAATTCATTAGCTACATCTATTTTAGCTAAATAATCCCTCGTGGAAACAATTACATTCAAATCTTGCAAGAGTCACTTTTGGTAGAACATCTAGAGATGCTAGATTCATTATAAGAAGATCTTGGGGATTAAGGGACAATACTCATGTGTTTTTTTTTTTTTTTTTTTTTACTATCCTCAGCAGTAAGAATTATATACAACCTTTGAGGATTATCATGCACTTGTTTGATTAGGTAATACTTTATTAATCTCCTGAGCTATTATTCTTTGTGAATCACATGCCATCAGACATGCTTCCAGTACTTAACAGTGACAGAAATTATCTAATGCACTTTCTGTCTCACTACCTTTTGCCTCCAACTTTTTGCTCTCTTATTTCCCCTCTACCCACAATCCTTGTCTTTTCCTTCAACTTTCTAAATCCTGTAATTATTCACCCATCCTGTACGGCTTTTTACACTAAATAGTCACTGAACAGGGTAAAGAACTGCCCTAGCAATAGGAACTGAAAGCCAAGGACCCCCTCTTTCATAGGACAATTTTTGTTACAAGGCTACCGACATGCCCACTACTCCCCTCTCTCGTTGTTTGCTGCACAGAGCCACAGTCTGAACAGAAGGAACAGAGTGTCCTGTCTCATTGCCTGGTCTGTAAACTGCAATTTCCAAGACCCTCCTATCTGCAAACGATGTATAGCTAAGACCTCTTATTATTTCTGTAGTCCCAAGCAAGTAAGTGTATAACTACAGAAGCTATACAAAAAAATAAGCATCATTTTCTGCTTTGCCAACTGTGCATTATGGCAGAAGAAATTAACTAAGCTCTAATACTTAAAGCAACGAAGAGGGTTCTGGACCTAACCTCAGGAGAGGACTTTGGCTGTAAATATCGGTCAGACGAATACAAACAATTCCAGAGTAGTTTATAGCTCAACTGCTGAAAAGAAATATAATTCCTTTTTGTTAGTAAGGACAAGGAACTACAGAGGAAACAAATTTTATTCACAAAATGTATAATTCTGCTTGACAAGGAAACTGCCTTTGCAGTCGTAAAACATGAAAACTTTCATGTTTAGAAGTCACATGTGAAAAACACGAGTATTTTCACTCTAGTGAAGAAACAAACAGAAGCATTAAGGGAAAAAAAGAAGGGACTAATGTTTGTGGGTGGCAACATTGGAACATTTTAGAGGTGTAGTCGACACTGCTTTAATACTCATTTAAAAGTAGTTATATAAAAATCAAGGCATTACATTTGCTGGTCATTTCTGAAAATGTCAACTCTCCATGCTGCCTATAAAAAGTTAGCAATACCAGCCATTATTCTGCATATCATAAAATAACTACCAACAAGATTTTTGGCCAGAGAAGAAACTGAATTTCAGCATTATTCTCCTGTTGTTGCTGAAAGATGATATTTCTTAGGTTCAAATAAAACCTTATCTGAATGCAGAGTTTAATATGTTAGCATACAAAAGGCTAGTATTCTAGTTAGCAGAAAACAAGCAAGTCTTTTTTTCTGCCATAGCCTTGAAATGAAAGGGGTAAATTCAAGTAATACTGTCAGTTGCCTGTGTTACAAGCCATTTTAAGGAGAACAGTTCACAGCAGGTTGCTTAGCCAATAACAAAACCAACAGCTACAAATTAAAAGGTTGACAAGCAATTTGGAAACATCTAGTCATTCCCCACTTCTTATATATAATGGTGCAGTAGAAGCAAAATGAATTGCCATATAGATGTCTGTACGATGCACAAAAGAAATGTCAATGATTAGTCAATGAACGCTCCCACCAAGACATTCAACACGTGCAAACATCTTCTCTCCTCTTGTGCACCTTCTTCTCAAGTTTGAAAGACTGGAGAGGGCAAGAGGTATGGCCCAGTAATGAAGAGCCAGGAATAGGAATCCATTGCTTGTTTTGAAAGTCTTTAGAGGTGTAGCAATGCAATTTGCTGGTCACAGAAGACATGATTTCACTTTCTGTGGAGACGAAATGTCTTAATTTTAGCAGGTTAATCTGCCAGATCATCATGCTGATCCTGCTTGCCCTGTAGCCACAGTGATGGAAGGCAGAGAAGAGCCTCTTTGTAGCCACAGTGATGGAAGGCAGAGAAGAAGAATGTGAGGCCACAAAGAACACAAGTCCTCCCAGGAGAATGGCTTTATAAAAGCTAGATATATTTTATTAAAATGTCTAGTGCTCTGTAAGAGATGGTTGCCTTGCATACGTGAACTTCTGAAGTTTGCATATTAGTCTGGAAACTGTTAGCACAGAAGGTGTCATTGTTACTGGAAGTCTATGACTGTAATATTCTGTCACAAGGACTTCATAAATATCTTAAAGAATTAAGTTACATTTTTTTAAATCAATGGAAACCTACTTTAATGAATGTTCCAGAGACCCTTTGTAAAGAGATAGTATTACATGCAAATAGTGAGGCTATTTCAAAGACAATGCCATGGACATAAGATAATTTAAAGACTTGTATATTGAGAGAAAGAAGATGCTATGGACTCAAGCAATATTCAGACTGTTGTAACATGTTCACAAATGCTCTTCTGTTGTTCAACATTGTGTGCATTTCTAGATCAGCTACTATGCTCCCTTCAGAAAGCAAAGCTGAAAAATAAAAAGTTAAAGCAAATGATCTTGATTCACCCAGTATGTGCTCTCACCTTTCCGAGAAGATATAGAGTAGTCTGACTCAAGTCTCAGTTATGACTTCTGAAGCACAAGGCTTGTAATGGTATGACCTCTGCTCTGGAGTTCAGTGGTACCTGGCACAAGAACTATCATCATTTCACGAGACAAGTCCTATGAAGATCTGTGGTACTGTGGTCCTATCTTGGCTCTCCTGTGTAGCAACTGAGTGACTTTAGTAAGCTGGTAATGCATTCAGACCATTTATAGTTTCCTCTATAATGCTTCTTTTCAGATTATTTTATGACTGCTGGCAGCAGGCACCTATGAAGACATATCCTGGTCCCAGAAAGGGAAAAAGACTATGAACAGTGAATTAAAGCCATGAAGAACTACAGGGGCCAGTGACCTCTAGTTCTGATTAAAATATAAGTGCCCTCCCACTGCCAAATAAAAGTAATATCTAGAAGAAGCCACGATGTACTTGAGAGCTAATTAGTCTTGGAAACAGAAGCAATAATCAGATCAAATTATCTTTCCACTGTTTCTTCAAAGATGCTGCTATTGGACAAGTAAGTACAAATGACAGATTCAGTGAATCCATCTAAACAACCTATAGAAAAAAACCTTGCTTATAAACTAGAAAGAACGCTTGCACATGAACATTGTTTTGAGTTGTTCACTGACCTGTTTTCCCAATTATTTCAAACATACAGATTCAATGATTAGGTTGTGTGAGACAACATAGAAACTGAATATTTATATTTGTTATGATATTGAAAACCTCTTTCGTGCCGCCCACTTCATAAGAAGCACTTATTTTTATTACAGCGATAGCACTTATTAAGTGACTTCTCATGGAAACTAATGGCAAGATGTCAGTGATTTTGATAGATCAGACCCAAAATACCTGCCAATTACAGTACTCCAAATTTATTTTGGATGCATTTAAAAATGTTTATCTCTGTTGGGACAGAGGGGGGGAGATGCTTGTTATTTCAGCTTGAAAATTAATTCATGGAACAAAAAATATGAGAAAAGCCTAATGAATACTTTATTATTAATAGTTTCTGCTTTTCTGTTGTGATGGGTCAGAGCACATTATGCAGTAAGTTTAATGAAAACCATTAAAAATTCATGTCCAAAAATTACCTATGCTGAAATAAGTGTCTTATATAAGAAATGGTTTCAACGATGAGAAGGTTTGTGCCATCTTCCTCCAAAAGAGAGTGTGTGTTTAAACCCCTGGACCCCCAACCTCAGCCTGGTATGAAGTAATAATACTGAACTTGTCTTAAGTAGTATGAATGAAAGTAGGGGAAAAGGGAAAGTAGGGGGGGAAACCTAAGAAAGGAAGAAGAGATAAGTAATAGCTACTCAAAAACATGAAGAAAATAGTTTCCCAGTGATGGACAAGAAGTATATAGAATAATTCAGAAAGGAGGTTTGCAAATATGAGTTAACATAACTGTTTTTAAAGTGTCATCCTCAAGAAGAAGGTTGTTTGTTATGTTATTCCTTTCAAACAATACCAAAGCTTCTTAATTTGCTATAGCCTTTATATATAAAGACATCTTTTTTTTTGTAAGATATTTGATAGGTTTTTTTAATAGTTTGAGTCCAACTATTAGTTAAAGAAATGCCTACTCAGGCTGAAGCATAGTTGAAAGTGTTTGAACTTTCTAATGTCAGTTCAAGTCTGATTTACATAAAATGAATGAGAGGAGGCAGGACATGTGGATTAAAACCAGTCTTAAAAAGGCTCTGCTTACATCTAATAACAGTCTGAGAACCAAACTAAATTTCCATTTGAGGGATACTTCCTCAAAAGAATTAAAAAGAAACTGAAAATAGCTCCTAGAAGAACTGTCTTATTCCACTAGAGATTCAGAAAAACACTGCTGAGCTATGCATTCTGCTGAATTAAGATAATTTGCACTTAATTGATGGCTTCACACACACTGGTGACTGTGAGAATATCTTACCTTTGAGCTCACTCTCAATATCCTACACTATGAACTGAAAGAAATGTCAGAGACATCAAGATTTTACATTGCACGAGACATAGATATACACACAGAACAAGAACATGTGGTTTATTACTTATTGTGGATAACATGAAATAAAGCATATCAGAAAAGTTTCCTTTAAACCTGTATGCAGAGAACGTGAAAATAAATTATGGACCCAAATACTCAGATGATAGTGAGGTTAACCATAAATTGAGCACTTTTCATTTCCACGATGAAGCAGAAAGAAATACAGTCACAGTTATACATGTAGAAATTGAGCTGGTGAGAAACACATGTTGGTCTTCTGAACATTAGAAACACATGTTGGTCTTTTAAACATTTGGCTCAAAAGTTTGGCATTAGTGAATAAGCAATTAGCCAGTACTGTTTCCTATTTTACATGTTGGGGTTTTTTTAATCATTGGAAGTTTAATATGTGGGTTTAAAATTTTATAATACGTCTTTTCAGAATGTTTTTGAATATCTGATAGTTTGACCTTATTATTAATGAATGGTTCCTATTAAGGATTGCTTACAAAATAACTGTGTTTATGTAAGTCAGATATATTTATGAGACTTTATTGCCTAAAGCACACAACACTGAAATAGAAGTTATACTGAAGAAAGAATATTTCCTTCTGTAAGAAATGATAGCTGAGAATGATTTATGGTAAGTTTAACATTAAAACATACATAGTAAACCCACAATATTCTGTATTCTGTAAGAAATTAGGGGAGGGAAAAAAGAAAGAGTATGTTGTCATTTTCAGATCATCTACTTCGCTTAATATACTGTAAACAAATATGCTGGAAAATTAAATTTTCCTGGATCTTAAAAGCAAATATAATTCAATCCTAAAAACTAGGAGGGAAAAACCTGCATGTCCTTGGCAAAAGTTAGTCAGTCAGTATATTCAGTCATCACATAACACCACTTCACTATTTTGTGGAGCCTTGCAATAGATATTAATATGTAAAACAATTATACTAGCCCTAACTGCCCTTCCAAGGAAGTACAGTCAAAGAAATCAGAAACAGAAGTAGATGAATTAAAATTAATTTGTTTAGGAAAGGGGATAAAAACCAGAATGTATTGTTTCCTAAAGAATTTTAACTAGCCCAGTGTTTTGCTGAAATGGATTATTTTGGTACAACAAGAGAGCTATGAAAACAGTTGTTATGTCTGATGTGTTTTCCATGTCAGAATCCTTTCTTAGACCTTCTTTAAATGTGTGAACTAATTTGCTTCAGCCATCAAACAATACTTCAGTTAAGGATTAAGTTAATGGCAAGTTTGAAACTTAAAACCAAATTCATTTTGATTTATCAAAATGAAAAAGTGTCCCTCTAAAAAAAGGAAAAATTAGAAGTTTCTATCATGTTTCCAGGATCAGACTTTGACACTCTTTTTGACACTTTCTAAAATAAAGTAATTATTTGTTTGAGACTCGTTGCAGGAGGAGTCATGCCCTTAAAGGAATATTCTACAGGAAGTTATCGTTAGGCTAGTTGTAACAATTCTCATTAACGGTAGAAACAAAATGTTGCTGCAGCTCAAATACCGTCAGAACCGGCAGCTCCAGTCGCTGACGTATCATAGAAGCTATAGCTACAATAGCAGACATGCACGAGCACACAAAAAGCATTGTTATTTTACATTTAAATCCGAAGGAATAGGATTATTTTCTTCCTGTTCTGCTATAATAACAACTTGTTCTTAAACTGGATGCTTGCAGTTGAATTTCCTTTTAAAAATAATCTGTTGGACAGAAATCATACGCAGCTTGCTCTTGCCAATAGTTTCTAAAAGAAATTTCCAAAGAAACCCTACCCACTCCTCAATCACATCAACGAGAAGCTCGCTTCACTAGCAAATGCTCATGTATTTATCACCCCAACTTTCAACCTCTCAGCCTAGGCCAAGGCTTTCAAAGGCAGGCTCTTGACTCCAGAGGCAATTCTTTTAGGATTTCAACCTACCCACCTCAGACACTTGCAAAGGCTGATAATCTTCATTTTTGGAAGGCCAAACCAAAATCCTTGCCCAAGGTTATAATGTTAGACACTTTACAAGACAGCAAAAATCACTGAGCCCTTTTCCATCTGTTGTACCCATACAAATTCCCAATGCTTATTAAACTAAAACATACATATATTAATATTCAGCAGCTTATACATAATTTCTAAAATAACCTCATGTTTTGAAAAGAGAAAAAAGAATGGTAAAACATGTATATTGGAACAAGTTTTGAGGAAGAGAGCCATAATACCTGATATTGAAAGGAACAGTTGCCTATGTAAATTGGCTCAAAAGGAAGATGTAAAGATACCTTTTGAAAAACCTAAGCTCAGTAAAAATGTCATTAAATAAATATTTATTGAAAACAGTTGTCTTTAAAGAAATATCTCCTCACTCGTCACTGTCCAGATATTGTACCATAATGCAAATGCTTGAGAACTGGGAAGTGAACAAAACTGAAAACAGAAGCCAAAAAAAAAAAAAAAAAAGGAAAAATTAAATTATTTTTGTGACAGTGCAATACATATGGTGAAAACTAAATTTAGATTGGCTGCAATCCCATACATCCCATTAATTTTGGCTTTCAAACCCAGGAAGGCTGTATGCAACAGCCTCAGCACAGTAGGGTCCTGGCCCAAGACACCGAGGTATTAGAGAAGAGTAACCATGTGTAAATATGCACATATATATATATATAAAGCAGACAGGAAGCAATGCAGTAATTCATACAAAATTCCACATATCCATTTTCCCCTGTCCCTCATTTACCTTCCTGAAATGTATGAAGGTCAGATACTTGTCCTTAAACACAACCTACTGGTGTCTGACCGGGCACAAGCAAACCTTATACAGTCCACTGTTAACAGGGCAGAGATTTGTAACAGAAATGTTAAGATTAGTCTGAATGAAACGAATGGAAGTGTGTGTTTGTAGGGAAGGCGGGGGAGGGAAAGAGAACACACAGGCATGCGAAGGAGCAAGCTTTGATTTACAGGATATAGGGTTCAGCTTTGTAGAGTTAGTCAAGAGCATCCCTAAATTACAATCAGATCCTGGCAGGAAAACATACCTAAGGAAAGCTGCCTGCAAATTCTGCAGAAATCTGAACTTTTTGAGTCTCAGTGATTGATCTTCATTACACCTCTTCCCACCTTGCACCATTTCTCATTGGACCAAAATCTTGAATTTTTATGTGATGAACTTTCCATTTAAAAAGAATAAAGCAAGCTTTTTCTATTTTCATCTGACATTCCACAACTGTGTCCCCAGTTGCTTCTGTAGCTTGATTGGCAACATGGGCGCTG
Organism: Aptenodytes forsteri; assembly: GCF_000699145.1. NCBI lineage: Eukaryota > Metazoa > Chordata > Aves > Sphenisciformes > Spheniscidae > Aptenodytes > Aptenodytes forsteri. The sequence continues at coordinate 1,411,925 of NW_008794408.1, read as the reverse complement.
AAGGTCCATAGCCTGGAAGACCACTGTAGAGAGAAAAGTTCCTAAAGAAAGGGAATCCCAGAAATCCAGTACTGCAAGATCCTGCCAGATTCAAATTCCTCTGTCAAAGAGAAGCTATTGCACCCCATCCACCTGCTCTGGCATTAGAAAAATATCTGTACTCTATCGGCGGTCACCTTGCGTCTGTGTGTACTAAACTGGGAGCCACAGTGTAAACTAAAGTAGCCTATACTGTATTTGTCTGTATACCAAATCAAAATGACCTGAGAATGAGAAAACCATAGTTGTTTTACATCCTACAGGCCTATCCACTTAGTTTTGTGTTCAGATATAAATGATGATTATTTGGAGAATTGTTCTGAGTGATTTTAAAGAAAAAACACACCAAAAACATCCAGAATAAATCGGTAATCCTTCCCAGTTTTCTTATTTGTTTCTGAAAAGTTTGCCAAATGAAGTCTGTTACTGAAAGGTGTGCTTATCATTCTTGTGAACTTTGGAGAGAGATTTCACCTGGGCAGATGACAGAAGTAAGGAAAGGAGAAATAAAGAAACACCAGAAAAACAGCTACACTGATTTTGTTTCTCCCACTCCAATTGCTTTCTGTTTTGATCTGTTGTGTCCCACAACTTGATAAATGGTTAAATTAAGGACAGTACTTGAAATTGAAGTGTTAATGAATTGCTTCATTAGTGTTTGCAGGCTCCATTATAGAGTAAAAATACACAACTGAGGTTTGACATAAAAGTAAACTGTGTTTAGGGGACACTAAAAAACACAGTAATGTTTCAGGTATAAACGTGCAAACTAATGCAAGTCAGCTGGAACACGTTAGCTGTTTCTGGCTGTCAAAACAAGACATGTAGAGAGGTATTTCTCCGGCTAAGATTCAAAGACAAAATTGTCATTTTTACTGCTAAAGTTCTGCAATTGGCCCTAAGTTACAGGTGAGGGCACTATAAGCAAAAATAAAATCTTAGGACAGGCTAAATGTAGATACATTTAAAGTGAAATATCTTGAAATGCACAACAAAAACGTGCTCACTGACATTTCAAATCACAGAATAGTAACTCTTAAGCTGAAAAGCATTTTATATTTGGTATATAAATACCATTATTTAGAGAACAATTGAAGCTTTTTCCCTAAAAGAGGTATATTATATACACATGCATACAGACATTTGAAGAAAATTGGCTAAAAATAAAATTCATATAAACAAATAGGATTACATATGAAAAGTTAAATCTGCTGCCCAGTGCATTTGAATCAGGGAACAGTCTGAGATATAACTGTACAGCAAAAGCAATTAAAATACTAGCTCTGACTTTTTCCTCTATGATTATCAAACCTCACTTGATAATGTTGCAGGAGACCTGATATTCTAAGGTAGCTCCATTTTTTCTAAGTAAATGCAACTGTAGACCATTTCTGTACTTGTTTTCAAATAGGTTTCTGATACAGTAAATTATATCACACACTCAGAATTATTTGAAGTTTAAAAACTAGTTTTTTCTTTTCTAAATTGTTAAATATTGCTTAAAAATTAGAAACCAGTATGGTTTTGTCTTATTTTTATTTTACTAATTTGAAAGGTATTTCAACAGACAGCTACCTTGATTTTCCGTAAGATATATCATTTCAGCTCAAAATACTTAATTGAATTGAGTAGGAAAAAAGGCCATGTTTAGTCACTGATGTAAATGAGATGACTTTAAAGAACACTCAGCACCAAACTGCTTCTCTGATAGTTAGTGAAGCACTTTTTCTATTTAATTGTCTCAGCACATAATCCAAAAATTCCAGCAAGAAATGAATAAGGTCTTTATTTAAAAGTTTTGAACAGAGTTTGGACCTTGACTTCAATTTTTTTACAGTCTAAGATATGAAATAACTGAAATTTAATGTATTTTTCTAGAATGACTGGTAGGAAAAAAATGCAGACTGTATTATCTGAAAACTGGTATGAGACAACTGAAGATGCTGGCATGGTGCATGCACTTGAGTGCAGTCTTATATTTGGCTTCCTCTGAGTAAAATTCTTAAAAATAAACAAAGAAAAAACCCTTCCAAGAATATGACGGAAGGAAAAAGAAAAGGAAAAAAAAAGAAAACTACTGTCTCTGGGATTTTTAAACTTGTGAGACTTCCAACAGTTCGCAACCTTGAACCATTACTGCATTACACCAAGCAACTACACTGACTTTAATGAAACTATGTAAATAGAAAACTGCTGTACTGAAGAACTTCATGCAGAGAAGACGAATGGTAATATTTGACTCAGTTACCAGAAGTCAGTCATCCTTCATGAAGCACTAGACATTAGGTCCAAACCCTAAGCTATTAAAATTTTCAACTAATCCAATGTCTGCAGGCTCTGTGACACTGGGCTATAAAATGCCTAAATGTTTGGATCTTGCCCCACATTTAAACACATTGGATACAAATGTAAACAAAGTCAGCTTGGCAAACAGAGGCATCCACTTCTGAAACCTGGGATATCAGGCTGATTTTCCCATGGATCTTTACGCAGCCTAAACACAAAGGCTAGTAAACTCAAAATCTAGTAGGCCAAAGCAATCTACTAGTAGGGCCAAAACAATACACTGGGTGCCTAAGTGGTTTGCTCAATGCCTTCTTTATTCACAGCAACATTGGGAGACCTGTTTAACCCCAGGACGGTCCCCAGGATCCCAAGACAGGGAGCAAGGTTGTCTGTAAAACACATGGTGAGGGTGAGGAACCAGGAGCATGATGATGATGGAATCGCCTACTCCCAGAACACTGCAAGAAGACACTTCTCTTCAGGGGATCCAACGATTACCAAAAATCTCCTCAAAGGTCCAAAGCCTACTCCTCTCTCCTAAAAGCTAAAAGCTTGCACATCTTTGAGAAAGGCGACAGTCCTTTTTTAATTAACTATTCTAGACTACCCCATTTTCACTGTCAGAAGTAATTCACCTTTGGAGTCCCACAAGCCTACTGCAACTACGATGCCTCAGAATCACCCCCAGTGGATTTGGGGCTCAGGGCTGCCCAGGTGAATTAAAACGGTTTAAACTCTGTTATACAGTTGACAGGGCTCAGTCTGGTTCTTGTCTCCCCTTCCTTTCAAGAGAAAGATTTAGGTGCATTTTGGACAGAAGCTCTTCCTGCATGGGTCCTATACACCGAAGCTCTGGTGCAGGAGGTGCTGCCGTCCCATGTCTCACCCACCCGTAGCCGTGAGCTTGCTCCCAGGTTGCCTCAACTTGTTGACAAGAAAGTGCATCCTTATATTCACTGAAACAAAATTTGAGGTATTTGGGGTAAGAAAAGTACCCCTATAGAATTTAAGTCCCCTCAATGTTAGGTGAAAGCTGAGAAGAGCTTCTTTGGATTACAATTTTGAAGGAAGTGTTATTTCTAATGATGTAGTTCTCTCTATGCATTGCTCCTCAGTGAATGAGAACACACTTTTCTGACATTTTGAAAGCATAAGCACATATAATGAGCTTGATGACACAAAAAATTTAAAACAGTGTCACAGTGAGGCAAATGCAAGTTTTCTTTCAACTCAGTGCAGCCAGGCTATCACCCCACGTTTCATGTTTTGAAAGCAAACGAGCCCTACTTTCCTACCCAAATATTTTAGGTTAAACCTCTAACACTTAGTAAGATTTTGGTGATGTTAAGTGAAATGTTTGAACAGCTACAGTTACAGAAGAACTACAAAAAAACCAAAGCAATGCCTTGTTTTTACAATAACAAAAAAGTAGGGAATACAAAAAATCACAAGTTGTCACATAAATTTCAACATTTAACAAAAATATATTTTCTTTCATACTTGTTTTGCAAAAGAAACAGCTCAATGTGAATGTAGACCTTTATCTGATCTATATTACTTCCACATAATTTGTGGTTTTTAATACAAACAAGTAAATTTCCCTGAATCTTCCTTGCAAATGAAGATTAAACAGTTGGTATTTATCAAACAAAGGATGAGAACAATGTCTGGTAAAACACAAATTAAAATCTATTGCCTAAATTAAAAATATCTATAAAAATTATTTTGGTGGCATCTACTGGTATTATTTAAGAGTCCCAGAAAAAAAGATTAAGTTCCCAGAAAAAAAAAGAAATATAGGCCTGCTTTCCCACCTTCCCTCTTCCTCCACCATCCCCCTTGCTGCCACAGAGCCAAGAACCCCAAAGCTATTATTGATGCAAGTGTCCTGCAAGTCATATACTTTCTAAGGCACTCAAATATATCCATATATTAATGATCATCCATCTTCCAGTTTCAACTTTTCTTTACTCCAAAGTGGTAAAAGTGGCATTTTTAAGTAATAATTTTAGATAAAGCAATTCAACTGCAGCAAGTTGTGATGGATGAAACTTCATTTTCATTGCAAACTATTTTAATCATGTATGTAACACCAAAAAGAAGGTCACTTAAGTCATGCATATAACACCAAACAGAAGGTCAGTTTCCATCAGAGCAGAACGAAAGAAACTCCTTCCAAGTAGATTCACAAATAAGAAGTCCCCGATATTTGCTATCAAGCTCTGTGACAAGTAATTTATTTCATGAAGGACACAGAAACACTGGCAGTGGGAAAGTGGCATAAACAGTTGAGGCTTGCCAGCAATGCTCTGCCAATGTCAACTGCAACAGGAGGAGAACCTCAAGGCAGAAGGATGACTCTGCCTCAGGCAAGAAACCGTATATTTTTGGAGATTATGAGCACACAGAAGGAAGTAATTGGCCTAAGAGATGGCACTGCTTATGACATGGATGCCTAAATACTCCAGGGGAGACATCTCCTTCACTTCAAGGCTTCACGCAGGTTTGAGTCAGCAGCAATATTTACCCAATAGAAGCACAGATTCACTACCATTGATCAAAAAGAAAAATACCATTGTCATGTTCTAGCACCCATTTCCAAATCCCTCCTGATACTTTGTTTTGTTCAGCCAGACTTACTTTATTTAATTTGTTTGGGTTTGCAGGCCTGCATGACAAATAAAGCGGAATTAATTAATTTGTTGCCTCTTGCAGTGAAGTAAGCTACACGTGTGTAAGAAAAGAATAGCTTTTTTAATAAACCAAAGCATTATCTTAGCAAGTATGTATATCATAATAAACCAAGTATTCATGCAAATTAATGTCTGGAAAAAATGTCTGATTTTTAGTCTAAGACAAATGTATGCTCACACATTTCTACATCATCTAAATGCATTTAGTAAATGGCTAAAGTAACAATGCAGCTTATCTATCATAATTTTTATGTATTTAAAATAGTTTATTTTTGTTGGTTCCTCTGGATTTTGCTCTTGTCCCAGCTGGAAATGTAATCGAAATCTTTTTGTCTATTTATGGAACTACAGAAAATGAGGTACTTACTATTGTAAAGAAGAGAAATAAAAGAGTTAAGTAACAAAGTAATTAAATGTTAAATTTTTGAAGGCTGCATCCCAAATAGTGAGAGGAGTAACTAAAAAAGCTAGAATAGGTTTGTTTATCACTAAGGAACTGTATTACACATTTTAAAAGGTGTGTATGTGGGTGCACACTGCAGACAGATGACAAATCTTTCCTTCAGGACAACTATGTATTACTATTATTAAATGCTAACACAATTGTAACAGTCAGATACCACATTCTCTCAAGATATGATGCTGATATTCCACAGATGCAAAATGATTAGTAAATTTAGTATATACAATTCTATAAAGAAGGCTAGAGGTTGCTTCTAAAACTACCTAATGTAACAAATTAAATTAAATTAAATATTGACAGGCTCTTAATGGATGAAATTTATTACATTGAAAGAAGAAGACACATCCAAGAATATGTGAAAAATTTTCAGATGGACTGAGTGAAAAAGTTTCACTGGAATATTCTTTGGTGCTTTTACACTGAAATTTGTGTTTCCTGTTTAATATGATGCTGGTCTTAACAAGTGATGTCAGCTTTAAAATATGCCTGAAGAACAGAATGAAGCATGGTGGTAGAACAATTTATGAAATGATGCATAAATAGCCTGTGCAGTTTCCCTCTGAGACTTGACAAAACATATTGGCTTCTATCCAGACATCAAAATGTAATTAAGTGTGATTTGTTATGTATATTCATGGATTATTCACATCTGAATACTTTGCTTGCTTGAACTGCATTAGTGTATTTGGCCCCAATCTACAAAATATTTTAAGTGAAAGATCAAATTAGAGCAACTTTTCCTGGAGGAAATCAGTTTCTCTTTGTCTCCTGTTCTACAGATCTAGAGCAATTAATAGTTTGAGACATTGGATTAGTGTTAGACCATTAATCTAAATATTTAAAATAGTGACAGATGGTGCCAATACAACACGCAGTGTGATCCTGCAGGAAGGAGAGCCCAGCTATGGAAGCGACACCAGTATTCCATATGTTCAGGTTGGTGGTGAACACTTTAAAGAGAAAATGATTTGGTCCCAACAGCAGCAGAATTGCCACAATTCCTACATAAACCAACAAGTTGTCAAACTAGTTCAAGAACCACCCTGTGCCAAATCCCTACGTTTTCAGGCCTTTGTCAGGACACTATTTTCAAACACACAGAAAAATGGCTCCACTGAGCCAAGAGAAGCTCCATTTTCTCTCATTTGTAAAGATGAGAAATCTCTCACCTTTAAGCTCCTGCCAGACTGGCCTTAACCTTTTCTGTGTTGATTTAGAGGTCACAATTTTTGTTTAAAGAAGTGGTATCTGATCCTTACTTCTAGCGAAAGAAGAAGGGAGAAGCATCCAAGCAGCAACATACTCCCTTCACTCTGCTTTCCCCTCCCTTTCCCTGGTCCATGTAAATATGTTGGTTTGTAAACGTTCTGCAAATGTCAGTATGGCTCAAACAACTTTTACAAGACATTAAGAAAAAACACAACCTCCACAGTACACCCCCAACAGTAAGGATGTTATCTTTGGTCATGTGGCTAACAAACACATTACTGCTGCTTCCTGTGTTAAAGTACACTTGCTTTAACATTCCTGTGTACCGCAAACTCTTCCGTTCTCTAAGACTTGATTTGTTCCGCTTTATGGTGACTAACACCAAATTTGAGACTCTTTAATGTAGCCACATTTCCATGAAACTCCCTCTGTGTGGCAACTAACACAGTGGGAAGCCAGTCACCGGCTAAGGATGCTCAAGAGCTGTTACACCACCAACATTAGTTTTGCTGTTTGTCGTATCCTGCTATCAAAGCCTAAAGGATGTTTACAAATCCTATGGACTGATATGCTCTGTTCAGTTGTACAGATATGCTGGAAGAATGGAGAAAAGAAAGGGAGTAAGTACCAGGCTTTGTTCTCCAATAAAAATAAATACAGCTGATAAGGGTATTTAGGTAGAAAGAAATGCACCTAGTCAGCAAGAGAGTGTGTAACAAAGTTTTAAGCAGAATGTAGAAAAAACACATCCATTTCAAAAAAGACAAATCATCCAAAATTATTTTTTGCCATTGAGTTATCTAAATAATGCAGTCTAATTTTATTTATTTATTTGAAAATGCTTCGCATCCTGTAACTATGGTAACAATTTGCCTTGCTGAGTGCATCTTTGTTAACGTCCCCTTGCTGTAGTAATGTTTCCATCACCATCTGGCAGTGACAATTTTCTTGCTTGAGTGAAAATTCCTCCGAAGTATAAAAATCAGGCCATTTATTTTTAGAGGGCTGACTGCCCCAGCTCCTATTGACTTGCAGAGTCACAGTCAGAACCTCTGTAAATTCAGTCATGTGATTTTGATAGCTTAATGAAAGGGATAAGCAGCAGTGTAAAAAATGATTGAGTTACAAAGCTAATCAGTTGTCCTCTTGCCTTTGATAAGAGAAGGTTTATTTTTCAAACTTTTTCAAGAAGTCATGTTTTAAAAACCACGTAGTCCGTCTCACCTCCTTTGCTTCACAGAAAATCAGTGGTATTAAGCAGATGGCAAAACGAACTCCATTATTAATAAGACAGGTTCCAAGAATAATGCATGAAGACTGGGAAACCTTCGGTTTCCATGGTAAATCATTTGACTCTAATACACTTAATAAACATGTTTAACATCACATACTCAGAGGGTCAAATGGAAATAATGTAATCACAGTTATTAGGTCAAATAAATAAGGTAAGAACTCAGAAGAACAGCAAAATACCAAATATGTACTGACAATGAGCCAGGTTGGACAGATATAGAAGCAAGAGTCCTTTCAATCATGGGCCTCCCTCATGTCTACATTTTGGCATTTCAGTAGCTCTTCTGAATTCTGCTCTAAAGCAGAAAACAGTATAATTGCATCACAAATATAAAATAAGCATTATTTTTCAGTTAGAAATAATATAAGTGCTTCTATACCAAATATGTACTGACAATGAGCCAGGTTGGACAGATATAGAAGCAAGAGTCCTTTCAATCATGGGCCTCCCTCATGTCTACATTTTGGCATTTCAGTAGCTCTTCTGAATTCTGCTCTAAAGCAGAAAACAGTATAATTGCATCACAAATATAAAATAAGCATTATTTTTCAGTTAGAAATAATATAAGTGCTTCTAAACTTTTAATTAATTTAAACTCCTTTGGCCATGGTTCTATTTTGCATATCTGGTTATTAAAAGTCAGTTGATTGATAAATTATTTCTGTATTAGACATTTTCTTCAAAATTGCATAAAAACAGCCAAGTAATCCTTCTGGTTTTGGGGGGAATACAGGTAACCACCAAACTGATGATAGAGCTTAGGATACATTTTATACATATTTATTTATGTCTTTGGTGTACATGAAGAGTACAGACCAGACATAAACATGGGACCACTTTTTTCCAGATCACTCATCCAAGCATGTGCCACTGTTGTTTTCTCCCTTCACAGATCCAGAGCGTAAGACCAGAGAGTGCTGTTCTGCACACTTATATGTGCAGCGAACATATGACAGGCTCCTTTACATGCAAAAATTTGCTTTCTATGTGTGTTCATATAGACAAATCTCTACCTCAGAGTGATTTTTTTTTTTCCCTGAAAGAAAATGTTTTCTGAACAAAAAAGGAATTGACAGTAGCAGCTTAGGCTGGCATTTGGAAACAATGGAGAAAACAGCATGCAGCTTGACAAGAAACATCGATGGAAGAAATGTATTGATGGTCACAATGGGAGAGTTGAGAGACTGCAATGACTTTCAATTTCTAGGACAACGCTGTAGAGTTTGAATGCTTTGTAGAACAGATATGTTTTAAACTGAGAATATTTAACATGAACACTTGAGAAAGAATCTGAAAAAAACCCAAAAATAATGAGTCCTATTCTGCACAGTATCAAATAAGTCATATTTCTCAGTGAGAACTCCTTAAGTTACCTTAGAGAAATGACTAAATGTCTGGTTATCTTTGATGATTCAACATCTCTCAGGCTTGGGGTTTCAATACACCTCCCAAACAGCAATTTTACAAAATCTGGGTTTTTTTAATATCACTGCAAGCTTCCCCTCCCTCACAACGGACTATTCTTTTTTTTTTTTTATGCTTATTGAAGAAATATGCTACAAATCTATTAAATATGAGAAAAATTCTTTTATGAAAGGACTGAAGTGAAAATTCTCTATTAAATGTCTAGGTTTATTTTTTTAAAGGAGGTTAGCATGTGTAAGACAACGTTGGAAAGGTTAGATAGTCTGTGAGGAAGACCATTACCAATTTCATGACCAGAAAATGCAATGATAGCATGGAGTTCCTTAGGCAAAAGGATAAAGCCCAATGTTTCTGTTTTCTTCTTTATAAGGTAAAGATATCTAATTTTTATTTGGATCATTAATCCCTCTTTGTGTTATAAACTATCATAAAGTGCATAGTTCTTTTCACTGGGAAAAAAGTCATCTGTTGAAAAGAGAAATGTTGCTTTTTCTGGTCTCCTTTATAGAGAAAATTTAATACACATATTTACAATGCAGAAGAAATTGTCAAAAAGGCACATGAACAAAACCAGCAGAACTCTCAGGCCTACAAATTTCTTGAACTGAGATGTGAAAGTAACAATTTACCACACCCCAGCCATGAGCATGGTGCTAAGACAGGTATCTAACTCTACTCAGATGGTTGGGAAGGATCAGCTTCTGATGGGGCCAGTCTCTCTACTGAGCCTGAATAAGTAGCCGGCAGTCATTGCCTATATCTTAGCAAGGCTAAAGGGAGATGGGTTGAATCGTCACCCTGCTTGTCACTCATCTCCAGCAATGCTGTGGAGGTCAGCCATAGCTTCACAAAAGTCAGCAGTGCTGTAACATGAAGGAAGCAATGGCATGAAGACATGATTTTTTTTGAGCAGCATTAGACTGGAATTCATTTTGAAAGATTCATAGAATACTTTGGGTTTCATTGCATATGCACTACAGGTTTGCCTCACCTCAGCCTCAGGAAAGATAATATTTTGGTAATTCTCCTGCCCTGGAAAGTAGATGCATAAGGCGGCTGCTGCTTCTCTTTGGCTGACGTCTATTTTGTTCAGACATCAAGTCCATGACTAACAATTTTCTCTTCACAGTACCTCCAGAATCCCATCTCAGAGTTTAACAAGAGAAATCTCCTCTCTTACTACTGCTATAGAGAATTATAAATAGATCGAAGCAGGCAGAAAAAATGGATGAGCATATTTATAAACTTGTTATAGTCATTATAGGCTAAAAGATCAAAAACAGAGGACACCAGAAATTATTTTAAAGGCAATTATCATTCTATTCACAGTAAAATAAACATAACATATTTGGCATAAACCAAGAAAATTATAAGCTATGGGTCAAAGAAAAGCCAGCCAAAAGTATACCCCAGCTGCAAAATAAACAGGTATGAACATAGAACTACTATTAATCTGATTTGTTACACCTGAATAGCAGTTTTCAGGTACTGAAGCAATTCAAGCCATGCCATCTTGCTAATTTACATTGTAAAAATTCAATATGATTGAAGAACCAGAGTGTTATTTATAAAAATATATTAAACTTCATACTCTTAAGTATCCATTCTGAAAATCTACCCTTCAGTATTCTTAAGTGTTGCCTTTCATTATTTGTAACAGAAAAATTACAAAAATCTAGCAAATGGCAGAAAATACACCCACACACCTCTACTAAGTATCTACTTATATCCGTAGGAAAGCTTTGCTCAAAAAGGTTTGTTGTATTCTTAGCAAATTGCCGTATCTACTTCATCACATTAGGAGGGTTGTTGCAAACTTTGTTTCCAGGAAACACGGCAAATACAAGACTGACATGCTGCAACGTATATTTTACATTCACGATCCAGCCAGAACAGATACCGGGGCCTTTGCTGCTAACCAGGATTTCTAGGTGCCACAGAGATACCAAGGACTCTCTGGGAGTCCCCAGGTTCCACTGTTCTTCTCCACTCTAGCTGGTAAAAGAGTCACTATTCCACACCCATTCCCATTAGAATCTCTTTCATCCCCAGAACCGAGATAAAGATAATATGCACCAGTATAACCCGGAGGTGGTGGCCACTCCACTATAGGCCAAGAACAACTCTTGAAATTGAAATGGACAGCCTTCTAGGCTGCATGGGGAGAAGGCGGCTATCATATCCATAGGTTTTGTGACGCTTATACAGACAAATCACGATGACGTTAAAAATAAAGAGAAAAAAAGAAAAGCAACCCCCTCCGCACCCAGCTCAAGTAAAACTTAACCCACAGTAATTATACATCCTTTTGAAACTTTTAAAGTGCCATTTTTCTTGGCATCTTAGTAGCCTGTGCACTTTCTGTCAAACAGACAGCTCTATTCAATATGTGTCATGTCTGCGCAATAAAGTTATCATGAAAATTAATGGTAATGTTATGAACCTCAGAATAAAAGCAATTAACTTTTTTTTCCAAATGCCAACAGTACAAAGCCTCTACATCTTAATTAGTTCTCTATCATCTTACTTCATATTTTTCCACAACATGCAGTTATTTATTTAAATAAATACACTTTGGAGACTCATTTTCCAGCATGATGGAGTAGTTTTGCTCCACGTTGACAATGTGAATTTAGGTTTTACCCTAGTCTGGGAAGAATCTCTCCACCGAAAGGCTGAACTTCCTTTTAAATGGACCAAGCACAGGCAGATCACCCAAACCCCCTTTGTTTCTGGTTTCACAGTAGAAAGAAAAGAAATATCCTGACCATACGCATCATGTCAGCCCATAAACAACAACAGTATGCTGAGGATTAAAGTTATCCATTATAATGGGTTCTTCTCCTCACCGGGGCGGGGGGGGAGAGATTCTATTTTACTGAGTATCAAAGAGATAAAGTTTATTCTACATGTTCCATTTATTTTCTTGACACACAATCTGTGCAGATCAGTTAAGGTACAGGATCTGATCCCTAATGTGCTCTTTCCAAGAGGAATGCAGATTCACTACTCTGTTGAGGATTTACTGGGTTTTGTTCTTGTTTTCAACTGAAATGGAAAAGCTTTCCGATCATCATGGCAAATACAAATGCAGCTTTTGTTTCTTAATTATCACAGCTATTCAGAACTTGAAAATATGACTTGTTTTTTGCTGTAGCTGTACTATGCAGATCTTAGGGGTGCCATAGAAACTGGAATGATTCACTGGGCAGACATGTTCCTTCTTCGTCAATAGTGAACCAACAACCCAGAACAACACTAAGAAAAATCAGTCTCATGAAGATGGTATCTTTCTTGAAACAAGTTTTTGACACATCATTTGCTTTTCTCTATTCCTCTTGATAAGTAAATTCAATAAAACATTTTTTCCATAATCTTTGTGCTGCAGCTATGATGCTTTATATATTTGCTTGATAAACACTGCCAATTTGTATCATTTTAACAAGAGGGCAGAAGTGTGAGCCTTATGGCAGAAAAAAACCCCAAAACCAAAACCAAATGACAACATCTTTTGAATAACTTCTGTGCTTTTGGGTGAAATGTTCAGACACTACACAACATGGTACTTTTTAAAGTGTTGTCCTACCCTTAGAAATAATACAACTCCACTGTCTAACAGCAATCTTACCCTTCATTTTATGAGAAAAATCCCTCTAACCTTCAGACAATGTGTTATGCAAGGCTGGGTACAATCTCCTTGTGCCATTCAAACTAATTAAGATTTTGCAACTAGAATTTAAGTTTACAATATTTTGATGAAACTTGACCCAGAAAATCAGGCAGTTCTCTATCAGCTCTACAGTATTAGCTTTTCAAAAAGATAGCACACTCTATGCATGTATTCGATTTTATTTTAAATAGAAGGATGATTACCCTTTCCCCATCACAGCTGTTTTCTCCAAAATCCCACATACAGTAGCCTGTTAAATATTTTAAAAGATAATGGATGACTAGAGGACTTCAGATATCACAATGAGATATAGAACCTGCTCAGTTTAAGTTCAGTCACATTGTGGCCAAGAGTGAGCACAATCTGACCCACTACCTATGTGTCGTACATAATATTTCATTTGCACTCTTTCTTAAAATGCTTCAGGCAATTAACTAACAAAAACTGGGAAGATGTGTTTTTATAAAAAGCAGTAAATAGCACTACAAGGCATTATCATATGATTGAGCACATTCTGTGTTAAGACTGGTAAGTAGGGAGAGACAAAGGAGAAAGGGAAAATTACATACCACTATTTGTGTTAGTTGTAGTCCTCCCTCTTCTTCCACCCTACAAAACAAGATCCCATACAGCAAGCGTTATCTACCTACTAGGAAGCAGGAGGCAAAAAGACTGTCAATCACAGGGGTATTACATACAGTAAACTTCCACCCTTTCTCCCCCTTGTAGTCATTAAAAAAATAGGAAAATGTTTGTAGAATTAGGAAATACACTATTATGGAGAAAGTCAGTATAATGTAAAAAGGGGAAAGAGGGAGGAAGATAGGATGGCAGAAAACAAGACTATGACAAACACAATTATTAGTACGTAATTTTACACTTTTGTATGTCCTGTCTCCTCCCATCCTACAAAACAAGATTCTATACAACAAGCAGAAGTGATAAGAAATGAAATTGGGAGATAGGCTCCTCTTAATTGCCAGCCTGAGGAACTCTTCAGTCAAAATCAACCAGTTTAAGCAATAAATCTTGTTGATAACAATAGTAGCAAGAACTGTATCAAGGATCAGATCTCAGCTTTGTATATAGCAGAGGTTCCTGCCTCAGTCCTTTGGTCTAGAAGATTAAAATGCTTCCAATACACTGCTTATGAACAGGGAGACATCTAAGGTTTTTCTGTACCCAGTGGAGTATCTTCACAGCACTAAGCAATGCTTATTTCAAATATTACTAAAAACTTCCTTTCTCATAGAATAAGACAGACCTCTTCTTCATGTGAGTGTGGTCTAGGTCAGGGAAGATGCAAGTACATCTGATGGCTCTTAAGAAAACCAAGAGGTATAGCAATTCATATATAATGCTGAAAATCAAAGGAAAGAAACACACACTACACAAACAACTTCATCTGGAAGTAGTCGGTTCAGAAAAATAACAAAGTCTGACTCCAACAGGTGTTTGTGTAGAAGCAAATGAAAGGGCTCAAAGAAACTCACACAGAAAATTTTGGAATATCCAGGTTTTGAAATACAGACTATCCTTTCCTTATTGTCTGGCAAGTTGTATCTTGAATAGACCAGGTACAGAAACTTCTTGAGCACTAAGAAGTGGTTTTTGATTATCTTACTGGAAAGGGGAATTAACGCCCAATAACTTCAGAGATCACTTGATAACAAAACTATCCTAAAATAAGAAAGCTCAACAGATGTAAAACAGCTTCAATACTTAAAAATATAAAGAGAAACTGATGTTGTCGTTATAAGACAAATATGATGGAATTACTACTAAACAGAGTGAGGTAGGTGCATCAAAGCTGATTATAGATAAGTTCAAGAAGATTGAAAGAATATCCGTTGAAATACATACCTTGCTGCAGAAGGAGATGTCACTGTTTCTACACACATTTAAATCTCAAAGTATAAGTAGGCAACTAAGCCAAAAGGGGAGGAGAGGGGGAGTTAGATGCTCATACATTAACTGGTAAAATGTTACAACAGGTCAAGCTTTAGAAATGCAGTTTCCTGACACCTTAAACACGTTTCTTGTAACTGCTAGTTCTGGATTATAAAAGAGCTGTTCTTGAGAAAAACATAAATCACTCCTCTATATCAGTTCACACAGGAGCTACAGGAGTTCATTCACTAAGCTATAGGAACTGGAATGTAATTAAGCTGTACATTTTGGAATAATTATTACAGTATTGGGAAGCTTGCAAACTTTAGAGAGTGATTTTTTTTTTTTAAAAAAATCTTTATAAAAATTTTATCTAGAGCAGATGCAAAGGTTGAACATATGAAGGTTAAAATCCTTCAACTCCTTTTGAACTCCCCTTTAGAACAATATAATTAAGTCACAGGGAGTGGACAGAGCAAGAGAGAACAGCAGTATGATGGAAGAAGCAAAATCCAAGAAAAGACTGAAAATAAATATTCATCTTCTATAGGCCATTTTTTTCCCAAGAGTAAACCCAACAGAAGTAAACTTTGAAGGCAGGTTGAAGTTCAAATAACCCAATATATAAAAAAATTAAACTCAGAGTCAGAGAAACTGTGAGAAAATAGAAATGTTCTGTCAGTCCCAAGGAACAGAGCAATTAAAATAGATTGAAAGCAAAATAAATTACCTATTTGCCTTGTTGTAGCTACAAAATACTTTATAAACTTCTATTTTCAGGTAGCAAAGAGAAGATATTTGTTGATAACAGCCAAGAAAACTGAAAAGCCACAAGTCACAAGAGAACAAGAGAACGCAGCACCACCAGATGACCCACTGGATTAGGGAGGACAAGGCAAACTGGATCCCATAGCTACTGCACACGGGCAAGTGATATAGCTACCATGATACCCAGTAACCTCTGGCTTCCTAAATATGCCGTTCATGGCTGGGTTACCTGAACCAAGCCTTCAAGCAGGCTCACAGTCAGCATCTTGCTACAGATCCAGAGGACACAACACCTCTGCTGTTGCACCTACAGAAATGTTTTCCAGAGGAGAAAGGATGTCAGGTAGAAATTCCAACAAGGAGTATAACCAGGATTGGCGGCACGGAGCTGCGTTTCTGGCTTTTTGGCTGTGGAGCCTGTTTTGACCCTACAGCCACCTTGAGCTCCAGTCAAGTCATGCTTACATACATCAGTCACTGAAGACAGAGGATAGCAGGCTTGGATTTCCCATACAAGTTCAAACTCCCCTCTTTCATACACCTTTTATTCAGCGGGAATATCCTAATAGACTTACGGGAATATCCTAATAGACCTAGCGGTCAGATTACATCATTGTTAAATGCAGTTTGCTGTCAGCAGTGCCTGCTCAGATTAATTGGAGTAAAGCCTGCACAGTCTACATAGTACAGAACACTGAAGGAGGCCCAAATCTCACTGCACAGTGCTGGTAACATGAACATAATGCTCTTAGGCCCATAAACTCTGCACTCAGTCATCTTCATTCCAAATAATACACATGATTTTCTCACCAAAAACACGTCAATGGCCATGAAGCCCACAGAGAGCACAGTCAGAGATGTCGTTCGCTTGTGGTGCCTGGAAGATCCTTTAGAATGAAAAGTCTGCCAAAAAATTATATAAGCAATTCCTACAGTGAAAAATTTGTTCTTTGGCAAAAATCACCAAAGCATTGATTTTAGTTAAACATATTTTTACTGAAATGAAATACAGAAATTTTAATAATTCTTTCTCCTACAGAAAAAATGTTTGATCCCAACCAGCTCTACTGAAGTTGCAGAAGCTTTATGGGGAGTGGTGGTTTCCTTGAACAAAAGATATAACATGTTGAAAATACCTGTTGAAACACTGCACTCAGTCAAAATCTGAATTGGCCATTTTTTTGGTGGTAAATATCATATCCTAAAGGTTCTTCTAAATTAATCTCAAAATCACTAGAAAGATTTTTTTTTCTCAAAAGAAAACTATCCCACTTGGGAGTTCTCCTACTGATCTGCAAAAGAATTGTTTTTTGGTAAAGTTTTGTATCCATATAAATGTCATTATTTGTACAACAGGTCCCACTGGTCTGAGTAGAAGACAGCCATAATGCTGGATCAGAAGCAAGCAGTGAAGAAACAAAAAGAAAAGCTATTTCTGCAAAAGGGACAGCCTTTTCTAGCTGGGACATGCTCTGTTTAGCAAGTGGTGAATGTACACAGAATAAAGAGTACGGAGTGAATGACTATTAAAAAAGAGAATGACTAAATAATAAGAACAGTTGCAAAAAGACCGCCTATCGGGCAGTGGAGATGAAGGACAGCTCTATCTATTGTAAAGAACAGATCAGCTGCCAGAATATGTGGGGGGGAAATAAAAAGAAAAAAAGCCAAGGAACATACAAGGACTTAAAAAAGGCTACTGAGGGATCATTTAATGATTTAACAAGAAAAAAGCAGAAATGGAAATTTCTCCCAAAATCCTGAAAAGAGACTATGCCCAGCTATATCCGCAGCCTGCATTTTAGCATGACCTCAAGCAGAAGACACACACCTGAAAATAACATTCAAATACTGGAACTCCTCGTTTCCTTGAAAGTCCGTTTGACGAAAGAGGGGAAAAGATTAAAAAAAAGAGAAAAAAAAGAAAAAAACCCAACCAACCCATGAACCCAGGGGCATTGGGAAGTAGACTGAGGAAATGAGACAGCTACAACTGACTGTGCTCTGCCAGGATGGCAGTATACTGGATATTTCTATGACAACATGCAGTGCTCAGAGCTAGTACAATGTAATTTTCCCACTTCTCCAAGAGACAGAGGCAACCTGTGACACATGGGCCAATAACGTCGACAAAAGTTTGAATATGATTTTTTTTTTCCCCTCAGCTATCTTTAAGGCATGTACAAAACTCAGCTATCTTTATGGCATGTACAAAAAGAGATATACCTCGTGCCTGGATGCCCCATTGTCCTTTGGAAGCAAAAGGCTCGGGGTCAGAAGCACAAGTGTTAAGAGAGCCGGTGAACTAAGGTAGCGTGCAACTGGACTGTTTATACCTTCCATTTTAAAATTTTCTTTCTCTTTCTGCCTTTCAAGTTGGTGGAGCTATATTGCTTGTTGTATAAAAAGTTATTTTGTGGGCTAAGAGAGGAAGGGACATATGAAAATAAAATTAAGATGAAATCTGAAAAATAGGACAGAAAATTTCTTTGGGTGAGGTTCAACTATCTCTGAAAGATGAGCATAGAGAGCAGTATTGCAATCACCACACAACAACAGCGTCTTAGATGTTGGAGGTGGAATAAAGGAAGGAAGGAAGGAAGGAAGGAAGGAAGGAAGGAAGGAAGGAAGGAAGGAAGGAAGGAAGGAAGGAAGGAAGGAAGGAAGGAAGGAAGGAAGGAAGGAAGGAAGGAAGGAAGGAAGGAAGGAAGGAAGGAAGGAAGGAAGGAAGGAAGGAAGGAAGGAAGGAAGGAAGGAAGGAATAAACTACCTACTAGATAAGAGTATGGAGTTCAGCTTTCAGGCCTTTACTCCTATACAGATACTGCTCAAAAAAGTGAAAAAAGTACAAATCTACAATAACAGTAACATTTATTAAATGAAGGAGACCAGACATTTTCACACATTTCAGATGGGCATGCAAACAACCTTCATGAGACCACACAATTTTGTTTCTCTAGAGTCTTTTTATTTTTAACAGTTACCCTCATAGTGAAAATAATGGTGAAAAGATTCTAGACCGGGGATTTATTTTCTGAGTCAATTAGGCTTATGTACTAGATAGCTCACTATAAATGCACATATTGGAGCATACAGCGCACTGTAGACATTTCATGATTGTTTAGAAAGGTAACTAACCTCCTCTGGTCCAACAGCCTTTATAGCACAACTAAAGTTATTAGATATGCACATAACAGCTCACAAATTGCAATATAATTAGTAATTATTCTCTAGTCACAACGGTTAATCACTCACTGTACTGTAGACAGGCAATGTGTCAAGCAAATACCAGCTGTAAAAATGCAGCCATATAATTAAATTAGTTTATTTATAAATCAGCACCTTTTGCTATCCCAAGTTTGCTTCCTAAACAATTACAGTTTGACAATACCACGTTTATTATTTTAAGCCATTTGCACATGAAGACAATTACGTTCAAGGTGCCTTGGGGAACGAAAGAAGACAGCATGAATTCCCTAGGATATAAACACTGTAGCTAAGTGCAGGTCTGATGGGATATGAGTATGGGGACTGCAAGGAACACCAGAAACTCATGAAAAAAAAAGTTATTTATATTACTCTACCAGGCTTATCCAAGAAATACTAGAATAACATCATAGTACAACTGACCTCTGTTACAGTTGCTGCACTGACACATTTAAGAGAGATGCTTCCTCAAGGAATGATGTCATTCCTCAGTTGTATGAAAGCTAGAGCATGTGAATCAACTTTGCTCTCAGTTTTCACAGCACACAGTGGGCTTCTGGACTATAACTGGGCCTCTGTGGTACTACTGCAGTACAAGTAACAGGTCTAACTATACAATCTCTGTGCAAAGCTATTCAGTTGTGGCTGTTTGTCCATCATTTCTTTGAAAAGACTACTTGCTGCTTTAATTCTGCCTCAAGATAAAGACACTTATTTGTAATGTTTTGAGTTGCTGGCCATATAAACATACTTTTTTTGTTTGAGAATACACAATGAATGGTACACTTTCTAATGTAAAGCAGCAATCTAAGTGTGAATCTGATACAATACTACTAAAAAAAACCCCAAACTTCAGTGAATAGCATACAATGGCCATCATGAAAGACAGAAGAAAAAATCCTCTAGAAAATAGATGCAAAAGCTTTTATAAAAAAGAAGAGCAGGAACATGTGATGAGAAGATAAAGTGCTACATGTAGGTTTTACATGAAAGTCAAGAGGGGTGATGACGAGATACCTAACCTGGAGGAGAAAGTGTGATTCCCAACTACACAAGCTGAACCCTCATATGAACAGAGTGAGGAAGCACACGTGGAGGAGAGAACATTATGGAGAGATGGAAAAGAATTGGAGACAACAGAATAAGAGAAAGAGTATGTGTGTGTGCGAATTGGAGACAACAGAATAAGAGAAAGAGAGTGAGTGTGTGTGTGTGCGCGCGCATGTGTCAGAGGGAGACTGACATCAAAAGAAATGAAAACAGAAGATAATTAAGAGAGGAGGGAAGCAGACATTTAAAAGAGCTGAAAATAGATTTTAAGAGAGTATAATTAGTCTCAAAAAGCTGAAATACATGAACAAAACATCCACACAGTAGGCAGAGTGCAAGTAAATAAATTATACTTCAACATCTTTCTAGAAATCTCAGTATTTCTGTAGCTCTCAACAGCACACTATTCTGACTGCCTAGAATAGTTTTTAGAACCTATAAAAATTATACAATACATCTATGTGTTTAGACACAGCATTTAAATGGCTAAGGTTGTAGAACTGCGTTTGAATACTTAGATCTTTTTGTATGCTACGATAATTCACTCTCACATGTAACAACTGGGCTGTTTTTAAAACTTGTACCCCCCAAGCATTAGAATAGGAACTAAGCTGACTAACATCAGTCGTAGAAGTGTTGATTATATCCCCTTAGTGCATTGCTCATTAACTTTTTCTTCAAAGAATATTATGTGCTAAAGCAATAAGAACACATTATGTTGGGCTGTAACAGCTTGAATCCAGGGCTGGCATTTTGTCCAGTCTGCATATCAGACAGCTGTTGAGTGGTACCTAACTTGCATCAGCAATTATTATGGGTCCAGCACATTGTATAGAATGACAAATGTCTTGTTTATTTCCTAATCTATTTATTTTTTAAAAAGTCTTGGTTCTTTAACTGAAAAATCTCAAGAATGGGCTCAAAAGGAAAGAAAAATAAATGGCACACTCCACAGAAAATGAAGTACCTACCTGTCTCCTGTACCTTTTAAAGCCCCTTCTTTTTGCAGTATGACTCACCCTTTGTAAGTTGTAACTTGCTACATAAGACTAGTGATTACAGACTAGATTTGTGCACATTCACTTGGTCCTGCTATAACTCTCCAATGAGTGAATAAATGAATACTGAGCTATCTCCTCTACATGCTAGCCTCAGAAAAGACCATTAAGAAATGCTTTGCAGATGATTTTTCTAATTGCCCAGCTTCCACTTGGGTACCTAAAACAGATTTTCCAAAGTGCTTAGCAACCGACATATTTGGCATCTTCAAAAAAGCTGTTGTCTTATTTTGATAGCTGGATAAGATTGGAGTATCTTGCTGGTGTTTTAGAAAATGAAAAATCTAGTTCAGGAAACCCAATCTTCTTCCACACCAAGTGAAAAATACCTTAATGGTACTGGAATTAGTTTGAACCTTAAATATATTTTCCAGCATGATGTCCAGGTCTGCAAACATGTTAAGTGGAAAAAGATACAGCCTGCTACACACCTTCTTGACTTTTGTGAAATAATAAGGAAGGACAGTATAAGACATAATAAAATTAAAATACAAGGCAAGAATCTGCTCACTTCAATGTTCTCAGAGCTACTGAAAAATAAAGTATATTTACCAAGTGAATAAAACATGATAGTTCCTAATATGTACAACAAAATTCTCATCTGGGTTAAACACTTTATTACCCTAGACTGATTGAAGATTTTAATTTCCTAACCAGCTGTCCTTCAAAACAGTATAATTTAATCTGGCTTCACATCCCACTATTAAATTTTTCACAGTTCTTAGGTCTAGTGTTAAGAAAAATTTTTGAATGGATTTCCACCTCAGAGAGTCTCAAAATTTCTTGACAAGTAAGGCAAACACAACAAAATTTGATTTCATATCAGTCAACATAGTAATCATACACATCATAGACTTGCTGCAGCAAAGTCACCCAAAGGCAGGCTACCTATATTCCCACAAATGAACCCCAAGATGTATGCGATCCTCTCTGCCCTGTAACGCTGCTCCCCCTAAACCTGCCCATCATTAGGCAACAGGTGGCATCTGTAATCACCTGGGAATGGCAGAGTCCAGCATGTCCGCGTGTGTGTGGTATGTACTTTCTCCCTTGTTTATCACGTATGAACTTTGTTTATATACCAGGGAACACTAACAGCCAGCCAGATGACGTGTAGCGGTATAGGAAGTGGGACCTGTCACTGTTCGTCACGAGTTTCTGAAGCCAGCAGTGTCTCCTCCCATTCTCTTTGTGGAGTTTCCTCAGAGGAGCAGAGGAGCGGTTCAAGGCAAGCAGCACTGGGCGCTGCCTAGAAGAGGATATGCATTTCTGAGCTCAAGGAGTCAGGTCCTGCAAAGTGAAGAGCTCCCTGCAAAGTCTGAAGGACTCTTGGCACTTCTCAAGACAACATGAGTTGCTGGAGTTCAATTTAAAGAAACCTCTGAGAGTCTTAGCTGGTTTAGAAAATAACATCACCAGTTCTGTTTTAACATTGCATCTCAAAAGATGTAAAGTAACCTGGAAAAAAAATTATATCACCCAAAAAGGAAAATGCCTAATTTAATAACATCAACATCTGAGTCACATGAGCTGGAATATTTTAGCTAAAAAATCAGAAGTTAAATGTCTTCCAGTTTATAGGTGATTAAAACCACAAAAGATAAATATTGTGCAAATAAATACAAATGAACACTTTTCTTCTTTGAGTGATCTGATTGTAGTCAAACAATTACATACACATCCATAGGAACTAAGAATTTATTTTTGTAACATGAAGGCACACCACATCCAACACTTCAACTTAGAAGAGTAATATAATCACTGAAGAACAGCTGAGAATTTTAGCTAACATCTTACAAGCTACATCTCACCACCACCACCCCCTGCTGATTCAAAGGAACCTCTTCTGTACTTACACGTATGCAAGGAGTTATACTAGGATATAGGTTGCTATAGGTTCACATTACAAACCATCACATGGATGGATATTCAGAATGTATCATCACAGTTAACACGTAATTATTAAGAAAATCAAAAGGCAGCAGACCACGCAGTTATGAAAAAGATTGTATCCAGATTTTAGGGATTTAATTATTATACTCAACTGCAAATTTAAGACGATAAATGAACTAGGTTTTTTTTCAATCAGTATTTCAGCTTAATCAATAGCTTGCACAACAGGCCACAGCTTCAGCACATTCTCTTGATTTAAGCACTTTTAATAATGCAGTGTAAAATATAGTTAAATTATTCTGTTGTAAACTACTGTCTTTGGCTCTGGAAAACAGAAAGCTTCCAAATTCTACCCAGTTAGCAATTTTTCACTAAGTTCTATATGAAATTAAGGTTTCCAAATTTTATTGACGCTTTTCATACTGTTAGGAAATTCTTTGATAACTATTAAGGATAAAGGGTCTCACTTAAAAAAAAAAAAAACAATTAAATAGAAAAAAGAAAGCGATAAGATTTTCCTCTTCCCAGAGAAAATGTCCCTCTTAGCTGGCAGCAGGAAGAGTGACAAATCAGCTGTTCCTGAATTGAGACAAGAGGAAATCAGCTGTTATTGACATAGAGGGACGATGCTGCCACGCTTCAAGGAGACTGTGTGTCCAAGAACACTAAACCTTCTGGACACAGTGTCCCCACATGGGACTTACTCAGCCCACTGTGAAACTGCCACATGTTAAGTCACTTGAAGCATGTGAATGCAACTTTTTCAGCCTTATAAAGCCTCTTATATGGGATTTCTGAAGCCAGTAGGACTTCAGCAGCTTGTCAGATAATATTTTTTTTTTTATTATTAACAATCAGGAGAACTTGCTGTATTTGAAGAAATTGACTATTGGCCATGTTTCTCACTGTGGTAAGCACGCTTTACAGAGCAATGTCAAGGAGTATTCGCAAAATGTTTTCTTCTGTACATACAGCTTCAGCTTTCATAATTGCTCTCTCCCTCAGTTCTTGGGCTTGAATTAATCTCAGCAAGATATTCTCTTTAAGAAAATCTATTGAAATGAAGAGTGGAAGTGACACCTGCTTATATTTTCTTTTAAAGCACCCTTCAACCCCAACCCACAAAAATCCCAACTAAATAAAACCCAGAAGAGTGGATTACTTTATTATCTGTAAAATTCTTCCTGTTGATTGAGGCTGAAAGAGTACTTCTTGCTTTGTTACTATGAAAAGCAAAAATACAAGGTCTTTAATGAAGCTTCCAAAATATATCTTTTTACCAGAGTGAATATCTTTTTACTACAGAGTGAATCAATTTACTACGGAGTGAAAATTACCAGGGTGATAAAAATTTACTTTTCTCAGAATAAAGGAAAAAAAAGTATTTAGTTATTCATTCTGGTCAAGACATATGATACAAAGAAGACATGTCTACAATTATGTTATTGCCACTCACATGAAAAATAGCAATCAGAAGAAAGTAGAAGAAATTGACATTTTTCTTCTCATAAGAACATTTACTTTATATACTATAAAGACCTCCTACTGGTCAAATTTCAAAATAAATATCAGGTGTCCACCATCCAAAGTAATTTGAGGGAGAAGACACAGAAAAGGAACTGGTTTCCGGTTATTGTCTCTGACATTATGAGAAGGTAAGAGTCCAAGGGGTACAACAGGTCAGACATATTTCTGCTCAGCAGCCACTTAATCTCCCGCTCCAGAGCATCCTCCAGAATACAAAATGATTAGACACCATTAATCAGGGTAAATTTTGCATCCCTGTAAAGTCCTTAAAAGCCTTGCCTCCAAAACCCACTTCCTTGCAGCTGGGGAGGCCACAGTCTAGAGCCACCTTCACAGGAAAAAACATCTGACTGCTCCTTGTCCTCTCTGGAGGACAGTGGTTCTTTGCCCATACCTCTCCTTCTCTCTCCTTGTAGAGCAGCAGTTATCAGAGGGTTTAGCCCACGCTGCACTTTGCCCTGATGCTGCTTAGGGTCAGGCCACAAACCAGAAAGTGGCACTAGGACAACAGAAGTCAGATCCACCAGTGTCAGCCAAATCTGGGGTCCTGGCCACAGCTGTCCTGCACATCACTATCAGGATTTCCCCCCTCCACGGTAATGAAGAATTACCAGGGATGCAGGAATAGTATCTTTGTTAACAAGTATTTGTTGATTGTTAACAAATGGTACAAGAGAAATGACATATTAAAGCTCTTTACTCAGTTTTTGCTGTATTTTTTGTGATGGGGAGAGGGTATGACTGTTGTCCTTTTTGCTGTCTTCATAACCCCCTTGCCTTTTGTCCTCCTGTCCTTTCATATTTTTTCTGTCTTCTTTTTTAAGCTCTACAACCTATTTCTTATTCCCCTTTCTCCCTTCCCACATCTTTTTTAAGCTCTACAACCTATTTCTTAGGTTCTCCCTTTCTCCCTTCCCACGGATGTGTTTTTTTCAGTTTCTAAAGCGCTCCTAGAAACCAGAGTTGGGAAGGCAAATCTGAAGATGCCCAGCAATCTCAGTCAAAATAGCAACACTAAATTGCCACCTTTGCCCCACAAAAAGACTTTGCAGAAGACATTCGTGTTCAAGCAAAATATTTAAGATAGATACCATTGCAGAGGCAGCACAAATGCTCTTTGTTTTGGGCTGTAACTGTGTGTTGCACTAGGAATTGTACCCTGTGATGAATGGTGGGAAGCCTGAGCACTTGTATTGAAAACAAAATAAAAAATAATTTGAGGCTTTGTTTTTAAATGGAAATTGAGAGAGGATAGTTACTCTTCCAGAAAACAAGAATCTGATTTTGTGAAAAATTTGATATTTCAAAAGTATGGGATCTTTTAAACTTTCCTTCGGGATAAAATTAAAATAGAGTTGGCTGAAGAAAATATGAATGCAAATTATGGAGGAGAAAATTAATTGTGGAAGAAAAAAAACACCTTTCAAATATCAGACTAGTGATATTGTAGAACATCTTGCTCAGAAGAGTAGTGGAGAAGAAGAAAAAAATATCATTTTCTGACATGGAACAATTTAAAAAATGGATAGCTATGCTGCCTGTAATAAGAGGGTAAAACTGCGTAAGTCCCTCAGTCATTGTATTCTCAAATTCCTGACAACTATGTCCAAACAAAATGATTCTCCATGACTCTGGTAAAGTCAACATAAAATTAAAATCTTGCAAATAATATAGGAAATATAAAAAAGTGAAAGTTGTAATCAAATTTTTGAGACAAGTGAGAGGGAAGAAAGTGCAGGAAGATAATGATAACAGAGCTATTTGTTCCAGTTACTCGTATGCAGCAGAACATGAAAAGGCAGGAGGTTAATTATACTCTGTAAATAATGTTTTCAAGAGAACAGCTTTGGTAAGTGTAATAGGTTCTCTGGAATTGCAACCATTATTTATTGCAACCACCTGTCCAGAAATACATATTTGCTGCAATATATATGAAAGAAGTGATACATACCTTATTTTAAACAGAAGTCTCAATTCCTAGATAATAGCAACAATTCCCATGTGCAATTTTATCTATATTTCTAAGTTTCCCCACCTTCAGTTTTGTGACTCAATATTATTATTCCTTTTAGCTTTACAGTCTGAAACATTTCAAATATATGACAGCATTTCAGAAAACCACCATGACACCCAGCTACTCCGCACAATGAGTGAAAGCACCATCGCACATAGCAGTAAATCACTGTTTGTCTTCCACAATAACCACGTCGTTTATACGCCGTTTATGTGGGGTTTTGTAATATCATTCAGAAGAGCACTATAAGCAATATTGTAACTTCAGCACTGCCAGCGTGACGCTTACATTTTCACGTTAACTGATGTTTTTGCCTCTGAGAAGTAGAGATATGGTTACTGATATCAGATAAACTTGGAAACACCAAAATAAAAGCGCTGTTGATAACACAGTTTGGATTAAATCACTCTTATCTGGACAGGGAAGTGCCAATGATAAATTCAAGAGAATAGAAATGACGACGGGCTGTGCAAGTGCAGAGGTCGTTCTGTGCACTCTCCAGCCTCTTCTTTGGCTGCAGCTGCCCAACTCCGTAGGCCCCCTCGCCCGGTGTCTTTGCTCAGGAAACAGGGAAAAGACGACCACACGCAAGTAACAGAAGACTTGCACATTATGATGGTGAAAAAACACAAGCCATGTCACAAGCCAAATTTATATACGTAAATATACATACCTTTTTATCCACTAATCTATGGAATTTAGCGCCTCAGACTCTTGCTTTGCTGCATATACAGTACAAGTTTACACGGGATAGTTTCGATTCATCTACTTTAACACTGGAGCAAAAATTGAGAGATGATGCTTTACATATTTAAGAGGATTAATTTCAGTTAATAAAACCTTGGAACAACCTCAGAGCAAGTTATTAAATAGAAATGACCGAACATTTTTAGAAAAACTATAAAAAGCTAGTTAAAAATGCATGTGATCCTGTTTTCTTTCACGTAATTGAAGCATTATACAGTTAAACAGTTCATTTAAATGTATATAGTGCTGAATGAAGAAAACTTACAGTAATTCAAGCTTGCATTTACTCGTCTATGTACAATAATACATGAAATAAGCAGAAGGAAGAGAAAAATCAGAGAGGCAAATCTGCTATAGGTCATACAGTCATGCAGCTATTATGAGAAGCCACAGAAAACTCTTTATCCATTAAGCTATGGAATAAAGCCAGATTACTTTCATGAAAATACAACGCTGAATAGAAAACAATCTTGCACAGTTCTATCTGAAAGAAAATATCTTTTTAAGGATAAGGAAAACAGAGAAAAGGAATGGATGAAATGGTAGGAAAGAATGGTGCTAAACATGGTTAAGGGCAAAACCCCAGGAAAACACCTAATTAACAAAAAAAACCCAGTTTTGTTCTTTTTTTTTTTTAACTAGTGGTAAAATCATATTATTTTTCTATGTTCTATAAATATCTATAAATATTGGTAAAATAATATTTTTTTTCTATGTTCTATAAATATCTATAAATATTTTTATATGTTCTATAAATACAAATAACTATAAATACCATCATGGGACCAGTCCTCAAAACCAGGTTGTTCCTATGTTTTCAAAAGTTTCATAGGTTTTTGTCTCTTCAGAAATAACCTTATAGGTGATACTTACAAATGAGTATTTTGCAATTAAAAAAAAAAAGTATTTTAATGGCTGTCTGAGTGTGCATGTAAGAGAAAGCACATTATCCTTTACATACTTAAGGCATATAGAGTATAATGGCCATTTTACTGCTGAAAACCTCACGCTGTTCTGGAAGCCCATGCTCTTGACAGTGTACATGGCTGCTTGCACCAAAGATGCCTCTAACTCCTATCTTTTCTTATATTGTGCCCCAGCTGCTTTTTGGCAAAGTGAGAGGAAAAAGCACAACAACAAGTAAAAACTGTTTTCATCCATAATTTGTTTCAGACCTCTAAAATCTTTTCACAAGGTTGGATGGACCCAGCACACAATTGGCAGCCTTAAAAAGAAAAGGTACTACAAAGGAGAGACATCCTGGTTAAATCCCTTGTCTTTGGACAAGTTCAACAGACAGGACTTTAGCAGAATGTATCTATAACCTCTGGGTGGACCCTGAAAAAAACCATCTTGGCTACTTTAGAAACCAGTATTTATTTATCTGCAGTATTATTAGAAACTTAAAACATTTGAGAAGGGTAGACTGTAATGATTTTTTATTATTATTATTGATATAGGTGAACCCACATGTTTACACCAATACAAGAATCAGATTTCTGGCAAAAAACTTTGGTTTTAATCCTCTGAGATGTAATGGACAAAACAAAGAACACTATCTATTGAAAACAAGCATTTGCCCAAAGAAACAAACCAACCAACTTTCAGATGCTCTGTTAGAGCAAAAGTACAGCAGACTTGTAATCCTAACCTGTATCTTTGTTTTACTTGTCAAATAGCATCTACATGATATAGAAGCATTCAGAAGTTAAACTTAACAAAAAAAACCCAAAACATTTTCAACTAGTTTCTGGATGTACCTTTGGAAATGGCAAACTTTTTTATCAGCCATTGGCTTATAAGAACAATTATTTGCAATATCAGATGGTTCAGCATTTTTTCCCATAAAAAATTCCTGAAATAACGTGAGTGATAAAATTAAGATCATATTCTATTGAACATGTTTACAGCTTTCTTCAAAGCATCATCTCCACTAAACCACTATGATTCAGGTGAGGTGTGTGTTGGGGGAAGCTACCCAACAAAACAATGAAACAAAGCACCCACACTCCGCCTCCTTTATGTTGCTTCACCATCTTTTTCTTATTTTCCACACTTTGGCCCACTCATCTGAATTTGTTCCAACAGTGATATTTCGTTTTACCACTAAAAACAAAAATTGAAACTCTTCTAGATAATGTTGAACAAAAAGCATAAATAAAACTAAAGGAGTTGCTCAACAAGCTATTCTGTTTTTTCTAAATGCACTAGTAGAACAACAAAACCCCAAAATACCCTAAGGCAGTGAATGGTTGCACCTTTCCAATTACATTTACAAAATATTATGACACACAAGACAACTCTGAGAAAGAGTCAATAACTTGGAACAGAAGACATGTTATTGATACTACCATAAAGCTGAAATAATCCTGTTCAATACATACCAGGGCTGTTAAAAAAGAAATAAAACTCACCAGCACTCCTTTTTATTTACTTACAGTTGAAGAAATTTAATTTGGAGATAAAAACAAGGACCCCACCATATACTCATAAAAATCAGTACATTGTAAGATCAGCTATTTTCAGGTTATTAAGTAATATATAACACTTACTGCTGAATCATTTAGAAATATAAAACAAAACTATTGGCTAGACAGTCCACATAAAACAAAGGCCTTTAAAAATATATCAGAGAATAGAAAGATCTTGAACATACAAAGGAAAAATGGAATTTAGTTTGTATAATCTTCTGTTTTCTTCCTATATACAGATTAATTAATACAAATTCTGTTTCTCTAACTAATGCATCATTGGATTAACTTGGATGCAAGTAATTGTATCTGCTTAACTTCACATTTTCAAGGTAAATTCTGTTAATCTAACTAATGCATCATTGGATTAACTTGGATGCAAGTAATTGTATGTGCTTAACTTCACAACTTTTCAAGGTATATCCAGGGCATCACAGTTATTTATTTCCATAATGCTTCATTATTTTAATATTTTTTCTTTTACTTCAGCTTGTGCTGAAACAAGTAATTAGAATAATAATGCAAAATACTAATACAAAAAAATCCAGTTGCTATTAGACCACTGAGACATACCATATTTGAAGACTTGAAACCAAGCATCACTAATTATCACAAAAGTTTTTTCTCCTGCTAACAAGGGAAAAATAAATTAGATATGGGAGAGCTATCTGAAACGAGTAACGTGAAGAACATATGAAGGACACGAGATTAGAAGGCACACCGCTCAGAGTTCCAGCCTCTGTTTATTTGTCATTTGTTATATATTTTGTGTCATTTTTAGGACTCATAAAGGAAAGGCTTGATAGATTTGGGGTGGGGGGGGAGCAGGAAGCCTGCAGCTTTATATAGACAATCCAGGTGAAGACAACTATGTTCAGATCCCAAAGACAGGTGGTAAATAATAGTGGTAAATAATGGAGGCAACATTATTTGTTATCTCTTTGTTTCATATGACTAAAAATTGGAACAGGACACTGAAGAAAATGCAAAAAGACTAAAACGTGAAGAGAAAACAAGATTAAAATGAAAACTAATGTGATGTTCTCCTCTTTTGTTTTTCTGGTGATGAAGAACCGTTATTACCTTAAGTGAGGGGTAAGACAAAGACTGACATCTTTCGAGACTTGGATTTAGTTTATGCTTTAGATGAAATTAAGTCACAGGCTTTCTTCAGTTCAGATGCTGAATCACATTTAATACTGCCAGGGATTTGTTGTTTTATTCACATGCGTGTTCATCTTTCATTACCATAGATTCTGTCACAAATGTTAGGACAACATGAATTCCCTACTTGGATAGCCACCAATTACTCACTGAATTTGTTATATCATACATGAGTAAAAAAGAATTAACAAGCCAAAATGAATATGACCTTCTTTGAACAGTTCTGATCTCTTATTCCAACTACAAATTTCAAGGTTTTAATAAATCATATTTAATAAAGAAAAAATATATATAGGAGAAGGAATAGGCATGAAGATGGCTATGTCAGATTCTGGTTTGGTTTTGTTTTGTCCTTTTTATAAAGCTTATGTAAATCAGATTTGATGTTAAGATCATTAAAAGGAGTTGATGGGGAACGAAAAATATAATTGATGAAGCCTTAAATGTTTATTTACCATAAGCGGACTTGCAAGATACTAGTCTGCTATGACAACTTTCCATTCCTCATTATTATTTTTATTTAAACTATGTTGGCTACTGCTCAGAAATGTTAATTGAAATTAGGAGCTTTCTCCCACTTCCTGCATATTTCACTCAATGATCTAAGAGCAGCTCATCAGCAATTCTTCCATGCAGTGCAGGGTGATACTGTCTTCTTTTTAAAAAAAAAAAAAAAAAAAAGAGAGAGGGAACAGATGTGAAAAGACGTCAAAATAATGATTTGCCAAATCCAAACATTTGGCTGGAACACATTTGTCACTTTTCACAAGAAGGGTTGTTTTTTGGTTTTTTTTTTGAGGTGGGGAGCGGAAAGAAAAAAAGGAGGAAAAAGAAAGCCTAGAGAAGTAATGTTTAAATAACATCCCCAGCAAGGGCAATACTTGGAATATGGAGACCCCATTTAAGATCCACTTGCTGCAAAACTTAACAGGAGGCACTTTTTAACATTGGTGTCCATGCCCCGGTGAATGTTGATTATCAGGCTCTTTTTGGTCCAATGACTAAATATAGTAAAATGGCAAAAAAATTGCAGTTATGTCTTAACTGGATGATTAGCTATTCTGTGACGGATGCACATGCCCGTCACCTCATCTCCAAACATTCAGTCCTGCTGCAGAATAGAATGCATTTAAATTCAGGCATGTCCTATGGACAGGGAAACTACTCCTCCAAACTCTTCGTACATACCACTTTTACTACAAAGAATTTTATATCAAAGGTGATCAAAGGACTGGGAAGCCTGCCACATGAGGAAAGGCTGAGAGAACTGGGTTTGTTCAGCCTTGAGAAAAGAAGACTTAGGGAAGACCTTATCACCATATTCCAGTATTTAAAGGGTGGCTACAAAGAAGATGGAGACTCCTTTTTTACAAGCAGTGATGTGGAAAAGATGAGGGGTAATGGGTACAAGTTACTCCTGGGGAGATTCCAACTGGACACAAGAGGAAAATTTTTCACAATGAGAACAATCAGCCATTGGAATAATCTCCCCAGGGAAGTGGTGGATTCCTCAACATTGGACACTTCTAAGAGTCAGCTGGACAGGGTGCTGGGCCATCTTATCTAGACTGTGCTTTTCCCAGAAAAGGTTGGACCAGATGAACCTTGAGGTCCTTTCCAACCTGGTATTCTATGATTCTATGATAGGTTTTCTTTTATACAGTGACATTAAAAATGCCACACATCATGCAATAAACTACAAAAAAGCATCACCTTTAAAGTGTATTCAGACTCCACTTAAGCATACATCCCACTTGTTAACATTTTAATTTGCAACAAATATTTGTAATTAAAATTACTGTAAATTAAGTATAATGACATTACTCAACAAAAGTCAAAGTATGATTCACCACACAATACTGTTTTCCATAGCAACTGCTAAAAAAAATTATTATTACACACACACACTCATACATACATGTACACTCATAAAAGGAAAGCTAATTCTCTATTGTTTCCTAATGATGCAGCCAAAAATCTAGGCCATATGCAGTGAAAATTAAATTTAAGAAGATCTGCTTAGAATGGATAGCTAGTTTTCCTTTTTCTTGGGGGGGTGGGGTGATTGTGTTTTTTCTTTTAAAGAAAATGAAGAAAAACATTATTCAGATCCAGCAAACAATTGATACAGGAAAGGAAAAAATAAAATCCCCAAACTCAGCCATTGGTTGCTTCCATTCCCATAATGCATTTTGGATTTTTGGCGAAAGTTCAGATTAAATTCTGTTGAAGAATATTGGAAAATACTGGAAAAATTTCAGCATTTTAATTAAGTTTTACTTTGAAGTGTTAAATAAGCTAGGATTCTTCATCCTCGACAGCAATACTACTGTGGGTGGGGAGCATAAGAGTTTTCTGTAAACTCAGGAGTGCCATAGAGAAGGTAAAAAGAGAGCAAGTGTAGAACAACTATGACACCAAATGAAGCTGGGAGAGGGCAGGTATGAAAGAAACAAAATTCAGTGGTCAAGCTCTTTGTCACTGGATACCGTAGATGACTCAAGGCATAAATAGGCTGCAAAACTGATTTGACCAGTTCTCAGGCAAAAATTCAGAGTCAAATTAAATCAAAAAATACTGCCTCTGTCTTCAGAAGCCCCTAAACTGCCTGTCACTGAAAAAGGACTTTCTGGAAAAAGTATCCCTACCTGCCCACCCTGTTCTTATTGTTCCACAAATACCTATTATTGAGTGATGGCAAACAGAGCCAGGTGGACCTTTGGTTTGAACAAGTAGAGTAATTTTAATGCTGTTACATATAACTGCCTGCATACTTGCCTTTAGATAACCATAATCAGTCCCAAAGAAGCAAATGCTCAACATACCATCTAGGAAAAAAAGCAAGCACAGCTCTGGCCTGAGCAGAAGCCATCACCGTGCCATAAGGCACGAGCCGGGGTGCCACATGCGGCAGCAGGGAGGCAGAGAGGACTTCAGCCTGCCTCTCCCTCCTCCTCTCAGCACAAATCTGGACCAGGAAGCACGCAGGGCACCCATGAAGAGCAGCCATGCTCCCACAGTGTGCCAGCGATGATCGTCCTTCAGTTGATCATATGCCAATATATTTTTAAGGTCCATCGCGAACACGTTCACAAGAGGTATTTGCTTTAGGATAGCAAAAGTGTCGCTTTTAGCAATACAGACAAAGTCAGCTCGATAGAAATAATCAAATACAAATAAACTTGTGACAATGCATACAAGTAACACTACTAAAACATGAGATGCACATCGCCGTGCATACATACTATTGGCCAGCACACTGAACCGAAACCTGCCGCAAACCCTGGAAGGATCCAAACAGCCTGAAATGAGCTTTGGAGGAAGGTCTGCATACGGAGAGCTTTGCAGCTCTCCCCAAACAGTCGGCTGCAGATGTTTCTCTTCTCTCAGAAAACAGGACAACAAACAAAAAAACCCCAACAAAACCATACTAACATGACAAAGACTGATCAAAATACTATACAATGAGGTGCTTGAAATATGGTATTTTTAAACGAGCAGATTTGATCTGAGTTAGTATTCCTTTAAACCACTTACTGCATGCTAGTAGAAATTTAGATGATTAATATAGCTTGGTATTAATACTCAAAGCATTAAATATGCTCTCCAACAATTTGGTTTAAAGAGATGTACAAGTTCCAGAAGGTGAGGGTGCAAATTGTGGAACACATCCTAAAATAAAATAAACAGCAGGGGGAGGAAGCAAATGCCTTCTAACAAAATCACCCTATTTTTAAACCAGTCCCATTTTGGGGTCTTTTACATGCTTATTTCATTTTTCTCATTTGGTAAAGAAAATACAACAGTCTCTTATCAATCGTTCACATTTCTAGGCTCAATTTCCCTATGGCATACAGCTCATTAGGAAATGTATTAATATTATCTTTTTCTTCAAGTGTATCCTAACATTAAGTAGGGGGTTATTACTGCCTTATAAATACACACTGCTTTATCACCAGAAAACCTAGAATTGGGGGGGAAAAAGGCTTAAGCATAAAAGAATATTATTTATCTTTTTTCAACAGTCAGTTTGCAGTGGAGGCCTTACTGCTGACACTTAAACGTTTATCCTCATTGCTTACAAATATGTGCTCTCAGCTTTTTAAATAAACAGCATGACTGTTCTGTGTCACCGTGGTGAAATTCATCAGGAAAAGAGAGAAATACAAGAAATTGGTAATATTGAAAGCTGGTTAACTTTTTTTTGTTCCCTTAAGAATTTGACATCAAGCACTATTTGAATTTAAATATTACAGCTGTTCCTGTAAACTTGCTATGGGCTGGTATTAGTTATGATCACAGGCTGCTGTAACACAGTAAGGTTTCATGAGAAAACTCTGCTGCTTGCATAATTCGTTCTGTCAGGACAGTGAAATACTTTGGTGTCCATTAGAGGAAGTTTCAGGTGAAGCTTGGCAGCCAGGACGACAGAGCACACCAATATGTCACTGGAGACAGAGGGCCCTGGATGTTGCAGGGAGCAGATACTCATCCAAATTTCTTACCAGTACACAGAAGTAATTGTAGCTTTCACCCTGCACTGTTTTTGCAATATGTCATTAGTACCTCTATAGCTACTCCTACTCTCAGACCTTTGCCTAGAAGCTGTAAGCATGGCCCAGTGCCTCGTAACCTTGCAGTGAAACCGTGGAGATGGCTCTCGTGCTACAGTGCCCCAGATACCAAATGTGCCTAGCTAGGTAGTCCGGCAGGATTTGGTAGGAGTGGTGACCTGTGGTGAATGCAATGACCCAAGACCATTTTCTTAAAGCAAGGGTGTTTAACTCTAGGAGTAAAGCATGTCAATGAGAAATACTAAAGCAGAAAGATGTCTACATGGATGTCTATTTACAGATGTCAGCAGTGCAATTGGAGACGTGACTGTTACAGACACGGATTTATTCAGGCCAACCCTGATTGGGGTCATCCTGACACCCACAGCAGTGACGTGGGAGAAATGGATTTCAATGCTGAGCAGATTCTATCAATACCAGTTAAAAACAAGCAAGAAAAAAACAAACAAACAAAACACCAAAAGAACCAAACCCCATGACCTCTTGCTATCAATGACTCAAAGTAGAAAACCACTGCAAAAATATCAGGTTTTTCCTTACTCAATACAAACCATAGCATTACCAGTACTATCAAACTATTTCATTCCCAGTAGTGACTCAGGGATTTGAAATGAGAAAACAAGCACAATCTGTTTTTAATTTATTAACAAGGAAACAAACTCTCCCCTCGTTCTCCTCTCAAAGAAAAGAAGCTGTGATGCTTTGTTTGACTGTGCTTCAGCTTTGGAGTCAAAATAGCTAATTGCCACAGGTATTGGAAAAATCAGTTAATTTATTGCAAAACTTATGCAAAACAACATATAAAGGGAAGTCAAATGCTGTTAGTTGTTCTCTGAAGCACTTTCTTATTGGCAGCAGGAGGGAAATAGAAATAGCCTACTAAGAAGAATACAGAAATACTCTATTAATGGACACAGGTAAGGAGAAGCATCTTCATTTTCTTTCCCCTATCCTGGTTCCTCATCAAGATCACATTAATCACATGGTAACCTCCAATAATTACACACAAGATTGTATTCAAATTCATAATTTTCAAACACATTTACAACCAACATTTTTATTATCCCCCCCAAGATATTTATACTCCCTGAAGCACAACATTTTACAGATTGTTACAAATTTTAAAAATTTCAGAATATTAAAACAACTCCCTATTCCCCTCACATCCTTATCCGAATGTCTGTTTTGAGTAGAACAACAGCATAATTTACAACATGAACTTCACCATCTATTCAACTCTGGTACTAGCAGAAGTGTGCTTTCAGATAGCTTGTCTGGGGAATCACACGTCAAATGCAGCTTTTTGGCTTTTTATATGCAATACAACGCAGTCTGGCAAAGCCGTGGAAGCAAAATAACAAGATTAGACTGTGCACTGCCTCCTAGTAAAATTTAAAATTTTGAATGAAAACCAAAACTAGCCTCAATAAAGAAGCAGCAATACAGCCCTGGAGCCTGCCCTGCTCCAGCCTCTTCGTCTCTGGGCCTCTGAGGCACTGCATGGGAAACAACCTCCCGCGATTCAGTCACAGATTTACACGGTCCATGTCGGCACTGCAGGACAACACCATTGTCAGCAAGACAAAAATGAAAAGGGAACGGCAGAAATACAGGAGCTGGAGCTCCTGGCCCCCCCTGTCAGGCAGGACTTTGCCCCCCTTGGCCAGTGAAGAAGCGTGAGCAGGGTGAGCAGAGGCTCGCTCTGGTGAAGGCTGCTTTGTGCCGAGGTCTGTGAGCAGATATAGTCCTGAACAGTCCGATCAGAGAAATTAGCAAAAGCCTGCAGGAGCTAGAGACATCTGTTCACCCTGTGTCTTTCCACTGATCCCTCCAAGAGAAGGTACTGCCGATGCGTTTTCTTCTGCTGCTCTCCATATGCACGCGAAAGACCTGTTAGCCCTCTCCTCTCACCAGCGACTTATTACAGAACTGTGCTGGCCCTCTAAGGCCAATACCCATCATTCCTCTGCCTTAAAGAAAGAAATGGATCATTCCACAGTATCCTATGTATTTTAAAAGCTGTTTGAGCCAGCAGACAATGGTATTTTGCAGAGCATGGGTACCAGCAAACCGGCTACTGTAGGGACACAGGAGCTACCACAGGTCATTCTCCCTTCATTGAAGACTGTATGCTGCAGTGCCAGCCATGCCAAATCACTGAAACTTGTGTGCTTGTCCCCAGCAAACATCACCTTCTGGAAGAAAGCTGAACATAACAGCAGTTTAGCGTCCGTAATCCACACATGCTACAGCCCAGCGTAAAGCAGCTGAGGAATTTTTGGCAATTTGCTGCTCTAGAATTAGCCAGAAGTCCTCCCAGCTAAGAAAAAGACTATTTGGTAAGTATCTTTGCCTTCTAGATAGAAAATTTAAAATGGCAATTTCAGAGGGCAGATAATGAGATGCTATTACAGAATAAGATGTCTGATCCTTGTTTCTAACAAATACCTAGCAGCACTTTAAAAAATAGGCAATGATTGCAGAATAAAAAACAGGTATTCAATTTTCTTTAAATCACCTGCATGTGTCTGGTAAAATTAACACATTATTAACTCTTGAGTGGAGTAGAAAGAAGGAAAAAAGGTTAAAAGATGCATTGAGAGATTTCCAGGAGAGAAGCAAGGGAGTGAGACAAAGGCATCCCTGTACGGAATAGAAAGCCTGAATTTAGTTAGTATCATACTGTGACAATAAGCATGGTTTAAATGCTGCGATACAGCCATGGTTGCTTTGGTCTGTTCCACCTACTGTCCTCACAAACTCTGGGAGAAGTACAGCACTGTGAGAGAAGGTGAGCTGGAGATGACCATGGAGACCACTGTGCTCAAATCCGTACATGTCTTTTTTGTATACGTTCTCATAGCTTGTTTTCAGGTGCAGTCAGAGGAGACAACATCCTCATACTAGGGACAAATATTTAAATGATAGGGAGATCATTCCAAGTTATAGTAAGAACTTTTCACAGCAGACAGGGAAAAAAACAGTGGTGCTACTAGCACTGCTGGTAGGTTTGTTATTTAAAGATTGAGTAATTGTGGTGAACTGTCATATTAGCCCCATCCTCCCTCCCTCAGAGGGGCAGGCTTGTGTCATTCTGAGTTCATTGGGAAGCTACCGGTCATGGGTTAGGGAACGTCCTCCAAAGTACTTCTGAGCAATGAACTAATTTAATGCAGGCATCTCTAATTCATTCCTTCATCGTTCTCTCATCATTAGCTTTCTGTAATGTTTGGATAAATCCCCTTAAGAATTGTTCCTCTATTGGAAAGTAACTATGACTGACAATTATGCTGATTTTATTTGCCTTATTCAGCTGTTCTGTAGTGACAATAAGTTAGTGTCTGTAAGAAAGACTTAGTGGTCAGCAAATATTATAATTCTGGGTTTTTTTGCCAGTGTTTTAAGCTCTGTACTATTTTTATTTCTGATTACTAACATATTTGGTTCTTGTTTCAAAGTGATTATGCCCAGAGAATTTTGCCTCTAGGTTTTGGCATGAATAAACTTAAAAAAAATCTGATGATTTCATACAGGGGGGAGAGGGAAGTAGTAAGACTGTCTCCCCTTAATGCAACAAAAGCAGCTAGGGCAAGGGGCAGGACAAGGAAGAGCAGGCCAGCAAGCCTTGTTATACTACATTTTCAGAATGGATAAATGTGTGCAAATAATATATTTGTGAATACTTAATTCCAAAGACAACCAAGCACTGAGGGGGGAAACAAAAGCACCCCATAAAGATACTGGCAGCTTTATAAATTATGAGCAATCCCCCCATACCCCATAAAGATACTGGCAGCTTTATAAATTATGAGCAATATGTTTTTGTGATGTGATTTAAAGAGTTCTTATTACTTTACAAGAAATCCAGGGAACAATGTTCCTCTCCAACAAGGGTTCTTATTACTTTACAAGAAATCCAGGGAACAATGTTCCTGTCTCCAACAACGTAATTATTAAACTGAGATATATACCCAGTTTCAAAGGCATCGGTGAGCAGGCTCCTTCTGTCTCAAAAATGTGGGTAAAAACCAAGAGGCCATAAAGTCTTTTAATCTACAAGCTTTTGTAAAACAGAGAAACAGACCGGAGCTTCAGTGAAGCAGCCGGTTCTGAGGGTAGGCTTTCAGTACGGTATTAATTGCAGTGATAGGCCAGAGTTCTGCAAAAGCATCTGAATTTACTTTAACTTCACCCAAGTGAACAGTCCCGCTGAAATCCAAACTTCATGAGAAAGCCTCAAATACCAGTACCTTCATACTTGGAGATTATTAGCAGGAGATTCGGCATGGGAGAAAGGTGTTTAAAACACATTTACATAAATGAAATTCAAGAATAGCAGCCCTGCTTCTAGCAGCATTCATTACAGGCTGCTGAAAATGAGTCTGTTACCACAGTAACCAAGCTAATATTGGCTTTCCAGCTTGCAGGCATTAAATCCCTTAAATGCAGGTGCAAAGGATGAATTCACAGTTTTGGAGCAGGTGAATTTTCTCTGCCAAAAATGTCAGAAGTGGAAGAAAGATGTTATAAATTTTTATGGCAAAGATGTAGTAAATCAGTTACCCAAGAAAAGAGGTGGAAGGGCTTGTGATAGTAATGAAATTTGGACTGCATGGAGCACAAGCTGTGAGTACACAATCCCATTGTTTTTACTCAGAAATAACAGGCGTTATTTGGAGAGTTATTCTGGTGATGCTTAAGGTGAACTAGAATTCATTTCACTCCCTTTCAAGTGTAGGAATCACAGGCAAAATACAGATTATTTTTGGTCAAGTGAGCAGGTGAGGTCCTGAATACCAATAAGCAGTAGATCTGTTGAGACAGAGCATCCTTCCCATGGTTGTTTTCCAAAGGAAAAAAAACTCAGGCTTGTAAATACCTATTATACTCTGAGGGAGCTGTACTGTGCTAGCCTCTCCTACCAAACAGGTGGTACAAATAGCTTATATCTAGATGCAGGTCATAGACATCTAATTTTTCCTAACTTAATGATTAGTACTGAATTCCAGGAGAGCATTCACTGCTAACTCTTCCTAGAATTATTTTCAAGGCACTCATTTTAACGCCTTTTTTTTTTTCATTTATACATATATTGCTCTTTTGTCTTGTGTGTTAATTGCAGCCTAAAAAAAAATCCTTACAAACTAGAAGTTTTACAAATCATACAAAGAATCTACATATTCCAAAGAATCTCTGCATTTAATGTTCAATATTTCAAAGTGGAATTGCATTCTGGAATTAAATCGTTATTACATCATACTTTTAAAATAGATAAATATATGCATGTTCATACAACATCTGAGTCTACTAACTGTATAGCTTCTAGCATCATCTCATGAGAAATCTTTCCAAGTTTAAGAACATGAACGTTTGGGGAACAGAAGCCAAAAGATGCTTGTCTCGGCCTCAGGGGTTGTGGATGACACCAGGATGCCCTAACTTCTCAAAGGGGCTGCGCTTAAGGTGAGGTTCATGAGTCACTTCTTTCTCTCACCCTCTGACTGACTCAAGCATTTTAAAAAAGCGCGACAGAGGTAGGCAGCCAGGTGGGAAAAGCCACCCTCGGTGCAGCAGGGGCTGGGTCAGCTTAGGAGAGTTTCCTGCCTCTTTCAGTGCACAAACTCACGTAAGAAGCTCCAGGTTGTAAGGCCCACGCTTTGGGGTAGCCAAGATGACATTTCCCAACTCACCTGCTATTTTCTCAAAATTGTTTCAGATAAGTTTGCTAAACATTAAAAATAAATAATAAAAGAATGTACAAGGAGGTCAATAACTGTGCTTGCATTGCCGTGGGCATAATCAGAGATTTTACTCAGTGATTCACCCAAATGATTTTAATAAATCTTTCTTCTCTGAAGTTTGGCTGTCAGAGATGACATTTCAGATTCAAGAAATCTCTGAAGCACATTAGATAGAGCAGTTGAAACTTTTTTTTTTTAAATGAGCAAAGAATAAACACAGCAGGTTCTTATAACACAAATGGTGGTGCAATGTTCTCGCTCAGTTTTAATAAGAGGTGGTGTCTTTGCCAATATCTTTCTAGTGTTCCTCTTCAGGACCATGATCTTTTAAGCATCTACGCTGGTCCACAGGAAGTTTCTGAATTAACTCTTAAAACTTTTCAATATAAAGGCTATTTAGAATACCAAACATTTAAATAACAGACACATTACTGAAGCATGACACTATCCTGAAATCTATTTTTTCCTTTCTCATATGATAGTAACACTTTGCAGACTAAGCAGCGTGACAGAGTAAAGTCACTGTCTTACGAATCAACACAGATCAGACAGACCTTTACAAATACTGCCAGCTGGCGTACTATAAACAAGAATCTATACTAATGGTTTATTATGCAGTACCTAAACTTATATAGCATGGCTGTTTAATAAAAATATTCTAAGATGCTTGATGCATGGGAAAAAGGAATGCAACATGCTAGCATTCAGCAGGAAATGCTCAGAAAAATTGTTTTTCTACACTAATCTATGTTTTACCGATTTTCAGAAAAAATTACAGAGCAGCATCCTACAAAATGAATGTCTCAACCTGCTAATAAGTCATATAAACTATGTTTCCATTTTATTACCTCACTTTCAATCTTATACCAGGAAACTTGTAAAATTTTTGTGAATAGTTCATCGTCCCGGTACCCAAGCAGTGGTTCGGTGTGTGGGAGAACACCAAGATTCAAGCACTTGATGTCACTTACTGGCCCCTGTGTTTGCTTCTAAGTAACTGAAGGACATTCTCGGTACTGCTTGTC
This sequence comes from Aptenodytes forsteri, assembly GCF_000699145.1. Classification (NCBI taxonomy): domain Eukaryota; kingdom Metazoa; phylum Chordata; class Aves; order Sphenisciformes; family Spheniscidae; genus Aptenodytes; species Aptenodytes forsteri. The sequence goes on along the minus strand of NW_008794408.1, from coordinate 1,369,717 downwards.
CTCCATTCACAGACAAAGCATTTGTGCCAACACACCAAGGATGTTAAGAGTGTCCATTTCACAAAGCACATCCAAATGTCAATTCTTGCAGTTTGCAATGAAAGGTAAGTCAATATAACAGGTGTTTTGGCCAAAAGAAGAAAGTCTTGAATAAATATTCACTTAAGATATCTGTTTTACTTCATATCTAATAGGAAATGTTTACCAGAATGCAAATAATTTTAAACTGAAATTAAGAACGGATTTCCATAAAATATCTAATAGCTATTATCAGTTAGATAATATCAATGTTATCTAACATAATATTGAAATGTTGTGCCTTTAAGTAAAAACATTCACATTTTTTTCCTTTAATTTTTAATTACAAATCGATATCAAATATAATCCAGCAGCTTCATGCTTTCAAAAATGTTGATTAAATGCAGAAAGACTCAAAGTTTTTGAAACCTCAGTTTCTCTTCCCCAGGGGCCTCAATATTAAACTCTGTTATTAAAGGAAAGCTAGCTGAAGTTATAATAATGAGTTTAAGAAATGTAAAAAATACCCATAGTATTTTTAAGAATGCCTATTAAATTGGAAGTCTTAATAAGGGCACCAAACTGATGCAGCACGGGACTGTTTAAAATCCAAACACCAACCACAGGTGATACTGAATCAAGTGCCTTACAGAAATTCAGAAATACAGTCAGCAGGCAGAGTTGTCGTCTCTTCATGACACAGCATCACTGATGTTTCTGTGACAGGTCCCATTCTTCACAAAATTTTACTGACTGGCTCAAGCAAATGTTCATGCTCTGATATCTTACTGACTGCATCTCCTGTGGTGTCTTCAAGCTCTGATGATGAGCTAACCGGGTTGCAGTGTTCTCTATCAGCCTATACTTACGTTTAAAGCAAACAAAAAATACTGACCCATTGCATTTTCCAGCTCTCTTAAATGCATCGTTAGTATCAGATTTGTTGAACTTTGTCACTGACTCAGAGCTTTGTGGTCAATTCTTCCGAATGTCTTTAGTATAAGTTATCAACCCTGCCAATAGAAGAAATGCTCTTGTTTTTTAGCTGCTGTTTAACTTCCCCTCTGAGTTCTGCTTAAATAGGTAATGTGGCACTAGTGTTCTGACACCCTCACAGCTTTCCTTAAAGAAAAACAATTCATTATTTCTGTCTTTTCTCCATCATGCTTGATAATTTCATAATTCAAACGATACCAGTGCAGAAATCCTGATATGTCAGAGCTTAGATGTTAACTGAACTACTTGCTATGCACATAATCTTTACTGGAGTGTCTAACAGTGTCTAACTGCTTCAGTCACTCACTCTTTCCTTCCTAAATTAATTTATTCTCATGATTTTACATTCCCTAAGAGTCTAGGTAATGTCAGTCACCTCAGCTATCACTTGTACATAGAATATATTCCATTAAATTAATGGAATGTATGCTAAAACCACTGCATATAAATAAGCACTTTAAATTTCAGAACTTTGGCATTTTCCATCTACTTGTAGGAAAATAAAACAGCCTTTCAGCACTTCAGTGCAGTTATGATTTCTTAAAAATCTAAACCTTAAATATTCTGGAAGATTTGACAGGTACATATTGGTTTAACACTTGTAAGATAAATAAATAGTCTGAACCAGACACTAATTTCTGACTGTCTCAATTTAATCATTTGAGAAACAGTCACATAGTATATCAACATAGCATAAAGAACTCAATCTCGCAGTTTTGCAAGCTGTCATGCAAGACAGCTGAGGGTCCCAACACTGCTTCAAGTAAAGGTGGTGTATTCTTCGTATGAAGAAATAATAAAATATTAACCTTTGAGTAAGACAACCATTGTTTACTAACATTCCCCAAACACAGGCTTAGTTTATTTTCCTGTTTCCTTCATCTGCCTCCAAAAGCCCTGCCTGTTTTCAAGGCTTCCTGCAAATTTTCTCCATGATTATAATTTCCTTTAGCTTCACCAGTCATACAGTGTTATCACATATAATGGCGTATAAGCTGCATCCATTACAAAAGCAACCACATTTTCCTTATCACCTTCACATTGGGTTTAATTTCTGGTAATATGGTAAGTCACAGATTCCTTTTTGATGTTATAGAGCGTGTTGTTGTATTATGGAATTATTTCCTTACTCTACAGAAAGCTTGAAAATCCTATTTGTTTTACAGGAAAAACTATATTGAAAATTTCTAGCTAAACTAGTTTTATCAGTTGGGCTCTTAGCAGGCAAGAATATCTATTTTTTGTCAAGAGATTAAATAAATATACAACATGAAAGGAAAACATTAAAATGCAAGAATAAACAAAATAAAAAAGTGAAGCAAAATAAAAATATTCTCATTTTTATAAAAGTAAGAAGCTTCCTTCCCTCAAGGGGCTGTCACTGAACTGAGCTAAAAACAGACATGAGGGTAGCAGCACACAGCCCGCAAGCTCTACACCCTCCAAAGCTTGTGTCATATTTCCCTAACCTCCCCCTTCCCATTGCACAATGTGTGCCAGTCATCATTCATGCATATTCAGACCCAGCTGAAGTTAGCAGTTCCCCGATTTCAAGAAGTGCGGTAAAAGAAGTGAGAAAACCCACAGACTGCTTCTCTGGGTAGCCGTAATCTGTAAGTGGCCTGGGACAAGCTGCAGCCTGGAGGAGAAAGACGCTGCATAAACAGGCTAATTGGGCAGGCAAAACCTTCCCCTGTAAGCCATCAAAATGATTTTTTTACCTCCACATCTATTACTTCAGTTTATTGTCCTTTAAAAGAAGAGTAATACTGGTTTACTTTGGAAGGATTGCTTTATTAGGTATCTAAACACTTTTGGTATAAGCTAAGCAGAAACATATGCTTTTTTTTTTTTTTACCGGAAGATAACTGTAGTCAGCACTTCAAGTTTTTAAAGTAACTGAGGTCTTCAACTAAGTTCTACTACTTCAACATTATGGCCAACCCGCAGCACTTCACATATTTACATTATCATTTTAATGCACAGAGAATTTCCTTCCGTAAAAAAGCATTAATAGAACCTTCAAAAAAATTGATTTTGGTCTCCGCAGTAAAGCACAATGAATATTTAAATCCAGTTCCTCAGTGAGACTGCACAAATAATCTTATCAGAGATAAATATTGCAGCAAAATTCTGCTGTCATTTGAAACAGCACAGGATTCAGCAGAATACTTTCCACTTCACTACATAGCTTTGGGTTGAGGAGTTTGTGAGTGGTTTCCTTGTCCCATCATACTAGACAAATCTCTAATTTCTACACATTCCCAATCAAAATATTCTTCAGGTAGATAAGAATTAAGTAGCAGAGATTTTTAATTGCCTAAGAAAAGAAACCCGAAGAGGCAGTTTTCTGCCTGCTAAATAGTAGGAATAAATAAGGAAGGTATCCTAGAGGTGTTCTGCTCCCTCCAAGTCAGGAGGAGTTTGTCTTTGGCCCTAATGAGAAAAGAAAAGCCAACACGGCTGCAGAAAGCTTTGCCCAGGTGGTACCAACTCCCTTCTTGCTGTAGCCTTCTGCGCGGAGCGCTCGGTACGTGCGCACGCTCTCGGCATCCCTGAAACGCTGCTGTGGGTGTTGTAAAGCGTCCTCTGACAACACGTGCAACTGAAACAGGTGTTTCCTTTGAGAGAGGTCAATCGCCAAAGACCGAGTTGGGTTTTTTCACATGCGATAAAAGCACAATTAAAACTGGCATCTTTGTAGTAAATTCAATAACACTATATTCACTGTACTGATCAGCGTCCATGGCAGAGAGAAATAAAGGCCCTCCAAAACTGTGACACGGTAAAATTTTAGCTGTGCTCTAATCTGTTTGCTACATATCTCTCCTTCCCCTGCTGAGACCCTTGTCAGTGAAAGAAACCTTGGGGGGAAAAAAGTATCAATGCTTCACTGAAAACAGTATTCGCTGATTTAGCTCCAGCACCAGAGCACAGTGAAGTGGTTTGGTAATTTAGACTTTTGCAGTTCTGCTAAACTTAGTAAAACTGATGTCATTGAGCCCAGAAGCATCTCTAGAAATACTCACACCACTTCTTTTCAGAGAATGAAATCTTCAGAAGGACACAGACAGAGCTGGATGGAAAAACAAAATTCACAAAAACATTTTGAAAGTTGTTTTCCTTCTTCAACTCTTTAGAGAGTTTTAACATTTCATGAAAGAGGAACAACAACCACCTCTCCACCAAAAGCACGCAAGCCAGAAAGGCACTACACCAGTGTAGACCCAACACAGACATGTGCACCTAGGTCTCTCACATTTCAAAGCAATAACCTAAGCTCTGAAATACTACTTATTCCAAGACAGATCTGTCTCATTTTAAAACAGAAATTATGCCCTAGAAAACCCTTTCAAAAGTAACATTTGGAGACATGCTTGATTTTGACAAAATTGGATGTTTTTTGCCAGAGGCAAGCGAAATATTGAAGAGCAAGAGCTAATTAAAAATAATTCCTATCTTGAATACTTGATCTGAGTACAAGTGCCAGGACAAACTTCTGGGGTTTAAACAGTAATGTAGCAAAACTTGGCTGCTTGTGACTAAAACTGAAATCCCACAACAAGCTGTGCTCAGGCAAACTGGCTTCTCTAGGTCTCTGAGCAGGATAGCTGAGAATCTGTGCAAATTTTATTGAGGGAAAAAAAAAAAGAGAAGGAAAAAAAAGAAGCCCAGAGGTGTTGGTGTCTACCCTCTGGTTTTTCTAGCAATATACCTTGGGATAACCTACCTCCCACTGAAGGCTCTCAATGTTAACATCAACCAGTAAACCTGTCTGAAGTAGTGCTGACATACTGAATTATTTAAACACTAAAATCTTCATAATAAGGTGTTTTCAAAAGCAGAAGAGAATTATTTTCCTGCAGCTCTGTTGCATGTCTAAGAAGTCAGAAAATAAAAGCGTTCTCCAAACGTGCTGTAGGTGATATCAGCACTGGGGGCCGTCTGTGGGAGGTGAACAACTGAATCCTACCCTCAGAAAATGCTTTCACACTTTTTTAAAGATGTCTAAGAAGTCAGAAAATAAAGGCGTTCTCCAAACGTGCTGTAGGTGATATCAGCACTGGGGGCCGTCTGTGGGGGGGAAAAAACTGGGGTGGGGGATCACTTTCTCTATTGCTCTCACTGAGTTTGGAGTTTACTGTTGTTAACCAGTTTCAGCTCACTGACTAATATCCTTGAAGTTTTCTGCCGTCATCCCACTAAATTAGAAGCGTAAAGGTAAGGAGGCACAAGGTACAGTCTAGTGATACAGACGCTATTGCTGCTGGGAAACCCAGTGCCTAACAAGCATGAAAGTAAACACGCCAAATACCTATTTGTATTGATGCCACCAACCCTATTCCCCCTGTCAAATCTCTTCTCTGGTCTCCTCCTCCTCGCCTCACCTCTGAAGCACGGCTGCCAAAACAGCTCTCGGCTCGGTGGCTGATGCCCAGGGGAGCAGCAGCAACCGGAGCGTAACCTCTGCTTGCTGGGACAGCGGCAGCTGGGGCCAGCTGATCCGAGGCTTGGTATAGAAAGCGTAAGGAAGAAGCCTTTATGCGCTGTTAAGCCACCCTTTAACGCGTGCAGTCAAGCAAGAGACTCTACCAGTCACCCACTTACTGGGATGCAGTACGGTTTTCAGCGTGGTATCTTTTTCATGTTTAGCAGTGGTTTTTTCCCTAGAGAGCAATAACTCATCTACGCGGTGGGATGCACTATTACATACAGTTCTGCATCCTCCCCTAAGAGGGACGGTGCAGAAACACTGCAAGTAACAATATCACACGAGAGAAAAATCTGGTTCTGAGTTTCAGATTCAGCACCTCCCTGTGCAGCTTGGCATCTGCCATCAATACGGTATTTTTCTTTCCAGCTCAGAACATATGCCCGTTCATGCATGAGACAAAATTGGACAACGATTGACATCATCTGTATCTTTGTTAACCCATTTTCAGGAAACTGGGACCTCTTCACAGTTGAATTTAGAAAGATAACTAGTTTTTCCATGTGCTAAACCAAGATAATCTCCTGTGTTTTGTTTCTTCTGGCATCTTGTTTAGCACTTATGCAAATAATATAATTTATTTGAGCCATTTGCAACATTAAACATGGAATTCAGCAGACAGCATGCACAACCAAATTGCACAACCATATGAGAATGACATGGTTTCCAAAGATAGTTACATTAAGCTTACATTCGCAGAATAAATAATTCAATCCTCATGCTCCACATTTAAATATTTATACAAATACACTGCTTGTCACAATTAGTTTGATTAAACTGTTAAGAAAAAGGAACTGTGCAAGAAATGAGACTTCATCCAGGAGGAGAAGCTATTTATGTTGAAGTTAATTATGTGAAATTACAGAAGCAGCAGCAGGTCAAGAAGCAGTCCTCCAAATCCACACAAAGATCTGACCCCCAGCTCATTCAGGGAAGGTTTTCTACCCAAATTTTTTGCATTTAGCAAACAAGACCCTGAGCTTATTTTCCTCTTTGTCTCACGGAAACATGAGACATGTTTTCCTCTTTCTCCCATAAAAAATCTTATTTATAGACTGAAAATACACTGTTGTTTACGGACTATTTTCTGCATCATTTTCTTTCACAACATGCTCAGGACAAATTATTTGCTTTCACAGCACACTCACCACAACTCCTTGAAGCAGGAAGAGAAACATTAATGGAAAACCTTTTCCCTTTAATCTCAGGGGCATTTTTCAGGAAACTTCAAAAATCCTAAATAGCCTCAGAGAAAAGCCTGGATTTGTGGTCCTGTTTATAGATCAGAATAGGGATTATTTTTGATGTACGTCTCAGGGGCATTTTTCAGGAAACTTCAAAAATCCTAAATAGCCTCAGAGAAAAGCCTGGATTTGTGGTCCCTGTGATCAGAATAGGGATTACTTCTGATGTACGTGAGGTCTGGTGCTACAAAGTTCAGGGGGACAGAATGACACTCCCCTTCTAGGAGGAAAAAATCAGCTTGCTCCATCTCACTGGCATTAATTTTGATGTGACTAAGGCTACCCAGAGCTCCACACATGACATTTTGTAGTACTACTAGGAATTCAAGCTCTGACTGTATGTGCAATATTGGAGCCCTGCTGTAACAAGACTTATGAATAGGCAAGTGGGTCACCTTGATCTGAGGCAGTTTATTCTGTTTTTCAGTAATTGAAGGAAAAAAAGGATGACAGGGGTCTACTTCATCACTGACCAAGTTCAAGCTGAACAGCATCGTGTAAGAGCATTTACTGCACAAAACAACCGGCCAGTGGGAGGGATTCCGCAGGACAAGCCAGACTGCCAAACCAGCCTATGATTCAAGCTTGTGAGGGATCTGCCCTTGCACCAAAGGGCACTGAGTAGAGACTTTGTCCAGAGGACAAATAAAAAATTCCTCTTGTTTCTATCTAGTTATTTTAATACCATTTCTGGAATAAGCCTATGAGAGCCAGATTAGGAACGCTGCAAAAATTCACAAACACCTGTTGTACCTTTTGGTGGTGGTTGGTGATGCAAGAGCACAAAGACTGGGAAGGAAAGAGTGGGATATTGCTTTTAACTGCCATGGATCTACCAAAACCTGCCGAAGAGGTTTCTTTTATTGTATGATTCAATGAGACAAAGAATTTAGTTGTTTTATCTATGAGGCAAGCTAGATTCCTGAATGTAGCTGAAATTTTGCTTTTTTTATTATATATTTGGTTGACATATTTCCTCATATTCCACTTCCTCTCACCTTCCCCTCCCAAATAAAAAGTTTCTCCTTTTTCCTATTTCCAAGCATGAATACATAATTATGTGCAAATGAAAGTGAGACCAAGAATACATTCAAAGAGGTGGTGTTTTACTTTCCCAATACCAAAAGCGAACACAGGGAGCTTTGGGAAAGCTTGTCCACCACCTGGATTTATGTTTAGAAGAGCTCTAGCAAGGCTGAACCTGGTCCCCTTTATTGCTGGCATCTGGGAGGAGGTTAAACATAATTACATACACATAAATGAATCCATAATCAAGGACAGAACTGGCGCACTCTCAGAATAAAAAAATAAGTTTGACTATTTCTCCAAAGTTTGTCAAGCAAGGAGAAAAACAGGTGGACAGTTATGGAAAACCCCTGCTTCCCTCATATGTAGGCAAAAGTTAGACATGCAGCTACAGTCCCCGAGAAATAAAAAATGGATAGTCAGGTAAATTCATACAAGGAATTGATGTAGAGTTTATACTGCTGATAAAAACTGCCACCACACCACAGGTCTGCTTTTCTTCAGTAAAAGGACCCCCAAAAAAAGAAGAAAGAGGCATCATAGGTTCCACTCTTGTGGACAAGTATGAAGGGAAAGTAAGTACGCATGATATGGGTATTTATCAGCTTGACCTTTTCAGGAAATGGATTACTAGGACCCTTCACTTTCTCCCCTTTTATTTCTCTGTCACCAGAACAGAGCAAAGAGCAACATTTCTGTGTCAGAGAGGGAGCTTTATTATTATATTTATTACTACGTAGAGAAACTTCCTCCCCAACAGTCCTGAATGCTGGCAACCTGCTGAGAGAAAGAAAAGTAGAGTGCATGAGCCGTTTGCTGTATCTGCCAACCTGTTCCTGACATTTTTATAGGGGCTGGGGAAAGACTTCATTTTCACATTGATCATGTAGCAAATCAGTAAAGACAAATTCCAGTCAGGATCTTCATAAAAAGGCTTCTGCAAACCAGGACTTATCATAGGACCTGCGTATCAAAAGCATTCTTGCATATTTTTTTCTTGACTGTTTTAATTCATATTAGTAGCTTAGTAAAGTAGTTGCAGCAGAGAACACTTTACACTGGTTTAACCTGGACCTGCCACTGAAACAGTCCCGCCAGGTTGGTTTTAACCTGGAGAAACTCTCCAGCACTGTTTACCGCTGAAAGGTTTGTGCCAGTCCAAGGCTCTGGCTGGCATAGACATAGGAACAAGGGGTGGGCGGTTGACCATGCACTGGACTTTTCTTTCAGGAGTAGAGCTGACATTAAACATTCAGGAAACTGTGACCAAAGATTTGGGGTATGGGAGAGGTTTACAGTTATTTTGCAATTATTTTCCATCACTTCCAGTATAGACTGGTTCAAGATATAAAAACATTATTTCCCCAAATATCACATATATTTGCAATGTCTCATAAGATTTCAAGTTACAAAATCATACAGGTTAGCAGGGAGCGTTATCTGAAGTATTAACACTGAAAAGTTATTCTTCAAAGAACCATGCTGTACTGGCATCTGAGAGACAGTCCTTCCCTTACCTTTCCACTGCCCCCTGGTTTTTCCTTTTTTTGGTTCTTAGCCATGATCATGCTGCTTCCCAACAATCATGCAATCAAGGCGTAATTTGTTCCATCAGTAATGCAAGAAATCATTTAGAAAAACATTATTCACTGTCAGCTGAGTCTGACTCAGGGAAAAAAATGTCCAGAGGTTGTAGAAGAGATTGAACTTTTAACCATACTATTAATTTCTCTGACTTCATGGTGTGTTACTCTCTAGTCATCATCGCTTGAATATAAGGTTTCAGAAAAACAAGTTAAAAGCAAATCCATTATAAAACAGGAGAGAATGATAATGCTAACCAATATTCCCTTCTCTGCAGCAAAGAAGGAAAGTAATTGCAGGGACAAAACATTTTTAGTTTTTGTTCTCAGAGTGTCAGTACCTCTACCATATAAATACCTAGATCTTGTAATTGTATTATAGATACAATAGGTATTTTACTACATACGTTCAACATCACATGCATGCACGTGCTAAGTATAAGAAGTATTTGCTTGCTTGTAGATAGGCTACATTGATTAAAATATTTGCATTAACACAAGTGAAAGCAAAGTCAGGGCCCGTTCCTTTCTGGGATTGAACAAAAGTGGCCTAGAAAGTCGACAGTGTTTAAAAAACCAGTTTTTTATTATGTGTGTTAGGAAACAATTCCTGTTAGGGGATATGCTTATTTTACCTTTCCATGTCATTAGTAATGGAAAGAATTAAGTGCATGGAACTAACTTGGTATATCCTGGAATAATGCAGAACCTTTATTGGATCATTTACCCTGATCCATTAAAGCAACCCCTCCATGTAACTCACAGATTGTTTTGACATGTCCTGTAGGAAGTCAGAACAACCAACCTTTGTCAGACTAATGTATCCCCAGGGAGATCTTATGGAAGGTCAAGAAACTTATGTTTTGTTATCTGCAACCATAAAACCTAAGAGTAGAAAGGATAACAATAACAAGCCATGGCTGTCTCTTACTGGTCTTCCTGCTGCACTGGTTTTGAAATTGCTCTCAAATGGTGACTAGGATAAAGACCAGCGCTGAAAACCATTAGCTTCAGTAAAGATTAAAGACATTACTAACGTGTATTCCATAACTGGTTAAATACTGTCTTGCATAATATTATCTTGCCAATACTGAAACCATCTTTAAGTTCGAAAAAGAATCAGGTTAAGGCCAATTAAAGTATTATTATGCAAAACATACACAACTCATTCACCTGAAGGTGAGAAAACAGAATGTTCTTATCAGAGGTTGTTCAGTTGTAGGTACTCTTCTCAGTGAAATCCACGTGTTTTTTCAAACTTGGAACAAGCTGTAATGTTCAAGGAGACTGCAGAGAACCGCCCTTCCACGGCTGTATACCACAGGATCCTTCCCATCCCTCAGTGGCTGCCTATTTCTCTCTTGAAAAGCAAGACCTCATGACTCTCTACTGATAGCCTTAAACACAAAGTTCTTCAGTCTTCAGAAACTCTCATGCTTTTAATGTTAGAATTATTTATGCTGTAGACCTGTTCTGAACAAATAAAGACCTATTTTATGAAAGATGTGAATAGGCATGTTTCATTTTGACATTCTTAGAAAGAATGTATGCTAACAGAAGAGCATCTGGTCATCACACCTCAGGGAGAACAGTTTCAGTACCCATGTGGTTAAGATGTCTGGCTTCCTGCATTTGGACAGCAAAACTTTCTGGTTTGTACCCTGAATAAAGTTTATCTCCAATCTTTCTAACAAGGAGCAGCTTTCTTCACGCTGCAGTGAAGGAACATAATTACTTTGTGATACAGAAAAATATGCCTAATTATTCATCGAGACCTTTTCCCTTGATCATTCAATTGGCCTTATATCACCTTTATTGGATTCAATTACATCTTCTCAGGAGGAAACTGTAACCCATTTAATATACATGCTTCCCAATATTTTAAAGATACTGGCTGGGAGAGGGAAGGTCTGAAGGAAAAAGCCCATTGACTAGAAAGCTCCATTAGTTGCCACAAAAATAGGGTTTTTACCAGCTTCAAAGTGTTAGCGTCAAAGATGCATTTGTGATAGGACACTTCTTAATATTCACAGCAGCATGAGGTGGCTCCTGGGTCAAACCGTTATCATAAATTACACATATAATTGTGCTGTTTTATCAAACCGTCTTAGAAAGCTCAGTCATGACTGTGTATGAATTCTACACACACTTTAATTTTGGCTTACGGTCTCAACATTAACACTAAATATTATGCACTTTGCAAATGACATAAGACATGGTTCTGAAATTAAAAAAATAAAGCCATGTTAATTCCGTAAGCTGTTCAGACATGCAGTTGTTCAGCTGAGATACCCTGACTGACAAACAGACACATGAACAGTCAGCTAATGAAGGTTTTGGGTTTTTTTTTCTGTTGCATAAAGTTTCCACTGTACTATCCAGAAACCTTGTGCTCTGTGGTTAAAATTTTGTAAAGAGGAATGCACTTAAAATACCGTTAAAATACCCAGTAAGTCTAAAGAGCACATTGTAGCTTCAGGAAGTATCACTATATACTTCAGCAAACGGGCCATCCAGGTCATTTTCTTGCACATTGCAGAAGCTGTCATATTGGAACTGAACCTTGTATTTCAATGTATTTTACTTTTTATTGCATAATAATAATAAAACTAAGCAAACTATATGTTTTCAAATGACTTAATTGGAAGCAAAAGGAGAAACAAAATATCCAGTTGCAACCTCACAAAATACTGAATGCAACACATCTGGTGTAAATTAGGAGAAGCTCAGTTTTACATCACCAGCTCACGGTATGAATAAGAGCCAAATAAAAGAAGGAAGCCACACTCGAACACAATGTGGGAAAGTTGCACGTTGTGTTTCTCAAAGAGCTCAAGGAAAAGTTTTGCATAAATAAGGCATAAAGAAGCTCAAATCAAGGCCATGTAAACTTCTAAATCTCTGACAGCAGTTTTCAAAATCTCCCCTGCAACCTGTATTTGTAAATAAAGATATATGCATTGTGCCTGTTTGGGAAATAATGTCAGACATTTTAGGAAATAAGAGTAAAGAAAAGATAAAATAAACCCTAGTAGAAAACAATGGTTATTTGAGGATGTGTTTATTTTTCTGAGAGCAAAGTCCAGCTATGTGAATTCTGCAATATGGTTCCTTTTGGATTTTCTTTCTCAGTTTGCGCTCCATACTATACCAGAAATGCCACAGGTTATTTTGTCCCCAAGACTCATCTCCAGCTTTGGTTGATGTCTAAACATTCAAACATGCACAGCATGTATGCTGGATACTTGACCAAGTAACTGTTGTTTCCCAGTAGCTATGGTTCATTAAGCACAGGCTTAGCTATGAATTATTCAGGATGACACTGAATGACTACAGAAAGTAGACTTTCTGCTAAAAGTGCCATGAAGGGGTACAAGAAAACCTCATTTACTAGAACTAAAGTAGTTAATTTTTAGAGTAGTAATGCATTCAAACATTTGAAAGAAAATGTTTATTTTAATTCAAGAAGAGATTTTTTTTTTTTTACCTCTCCTATATAAGAATATAGGTAGAAAATATCAGCCTCTATCTTGAGATTAAAAATAATGTATTGTATAAACCCCAATACATTTTCAGGGTTATCTACTTCATAGCAAGCCCTAATTTGAAATATTACAATTCCAAATATCAGGAGACAAAGCAGATAGCTCTTTCTCAGACCTCTGTTGATCACAGTGGCAGTCAGCCCTCATTCCCATCCAGCTTTGTCCAGAATTCAGCAGAATTCTTAGCCTGAATTATCCAGAACTTCCAGTTCTATTTAATTTTTGGTATTTGTTCTTGACATTTTGGAAGCTCAGGGCTAGTACAGAGTCTGGTGAGCCGTATTTCTGAGTTATTTCACATTAATTCATGCTTGGTTTAGACCTTTGTCTTCCCACCAAAACAAATTGACAGAAGAGGGGATAAAACCTGAGAAGCCTCACCCACAATAGCCTACCGTAATTTTTTATATCAGTCTGAAGATCCAGATACAGGCGATTGCAAATCTGAAGAGTTACTGGAATGGGAACCATCCATGGGGAACAAAGTTGCTCCTGTTTCAGGAGAATGTTCACTACTATGTTTCGCATATTCAGGCCATTTTATTTTCAGGTTTTCCCAGACCCAGATTTTGTAATGACACTTACTTATTTCCTTTGTGCGCAACCGAAAATCAGAGAACGCGGTCCCGTCTGGGTGGACTGCTCTGGAAAGCCCCAGAATATCACCTTGAATCATGTAAGAAGAGTATCAGGGATACTCTAGTCCACTGCTGCCAGGTGATAGAAACCAATGGCAGGAAAGATGTGAAGTAGCTGATTTTATCCAGTGGCCTTTATCTTCTTTGCAATGAAACACATTTGAGCACTTTGTCCTTACGGCCATATTAGTTCAGTCTGTATCAAAGAGGAGGAAGCAGTATCTTTCTCTCCTTCCCTCCCTCTCACCTACCTTAGATTCTTACATGCAGTTATGCAAATAACCACCCGGTGAGACATGTAAGAGCTCAGAGGGAATTAAAGGTCTGTTGTTTCATCAGGGTGTCCACTTCCTACCTAGTTAAGCACTGCATATGGGATCTATTTTAGAAGAAATCTACGGGCAATGGCATTTTATTAGGATAGTATTAGGGAGGATTTACATAAACCAGCTAACACGGGTAATAGCCTCCATCACCAAAGAATGATATTACTCCCTTTATTTCCACAAGAAAGTTCCTCAGTGCACACCACTAGCATATTCGTGTATTCTAAGTCTAATTTAATTTAAAAATCTTTACTTCCAATGAAATTTGTATATTCAAAGTACATCTATTGACCTACCAGAACACAATAAAAGTAAAAAATACTGATTTATTTAAACATCTTCATGTAATCTGGTACACAGGAAAATGAGTTAGATGAATAGGCTCATATAACAGACGCCTTCACAGATTCTGTTACAGACTTTCACAGTGTTTTAGCTTAATGCTTTTGCTGGCCTTTGCTCCAGTGACACTTCAAACACTTTTGCACCAAATAATTGCAAAAGTATACAGATTCTAGCTGTGAGAAATCCTGACCAGGAACCAAGTTAATGTTGTTTCTATTGCAAGCTTAAGTAACTAATCTCCTTCTCCATTACTGAAAACTGCCTAAAAAAAATACTATATTCTTTACGTGGAAGAATCACTTTTGGCTGTATACAAGGGAACTTGAAAAACATGATCAAATTTTACAACACGGAATAAAAAAGAAATAGAAATGTAAGTTTAAATGTTTTGTTCCATAATTTTGAGACATAAATATACATCTCAGACTTTTAGTCTTGCAACTTGGCTCAGAAAAAAATCACAGAATCACAGAATCATAGAACAGCTCAGGTTGGAAGGGACTTCAAAAGAACATCTAGCCCCACCTTTCGTGGGAAAGGGAGCCCAGATGAGATTATCTAGCACCCTGTCAACACCCTGAAAGTGTCAGTGAAGTAGATGGAAATACAAGTGGTAGGTGAAAATTAGAACAACTACTCCTTCAGCCATCTCAACTGGTAGTCATAAAGACCAAGTACTTCTAGTGCAGAGAACACGCTCCTGAGCTCTGCAGCTCTGACTGCTGAAGCTCTTCCATAACATCTGAGCAGGAGAAGAGTGAGAGATGTCTAGTGAACAAGGTATCTAGAAAATACCATAGTCTCTGCTCCCATTAATATTTTAGCATTTTATGTATATAACAGGATACAAAATAAAGAAGAAAAGATGGACGTCTTCCCTAGTGGCTATTTGTTTACAGAGGTATTTTAGCTTGTCTTATTTTTTAAAAGACTGAGCTTAAGCTCTGATCAAGAACCACAAGCCTCTGTCCAACCTCACATCTTATTGGGCAGTAAGCCCATCAAAAAGCAGGCTATAGTCTAATATTAATAATCCCTTCCCTCATCTACTCACTTATCTTCTCAGTGAATTTCTAAGAAGTCAAAGACATTAAAAAAATGAAAGACTTCAATAAAAATAACAGGCTACAAGTTCCAGTTGGCAGAATGCGGCATGAAATTGCATTACTTGTATTTTCATTCTGTACTTGTGCCCAGCTGCCATCCTTGGTTTGGAGAGGGCAGGCAAAGCATTACTATTTATGGGTAGTCTACACGGCAAACTAGAAAACAAAGGTAGTGGTCAGTTGTCCCCATGATTTTTATCTGAACAAGAAGTGTGTTCCTCCCCTTGTTTTTGATGCTTCTCTTATGTCCACATGGCGATTTGCAGAATGCCAAATCTCTGGTCTTAAAATTCACTATGCACTCCCAGAAAAACACTGCTGAAGACCTGGACTTCAGTCTTGAGACTTCTGAACATAAAGGAAAAGAAATTAAAAGAAGTCTTAGAATGGGAGAGCTGGCCAAGCTGTGATTTAGACATTGCCAAAGGCTTGCTGTGGAAGGCTGGAGGCCCAGCTGCTGAGATTCCCATGCTTGGCAAGAAGAAAAAAATCCCTTGAGTATCTTCTAAAAACTTGGGCCCGACCTGTCTCTTCAACCTTACTGACCTTTCTTTCCAGGAAGGGGTGCAGAGGGATGAGGGAAAGGGACCAACACATGCACACTGTGAAAAATAAAAGGGTTAGAAAGAATCTTACTTATTCCCTATGCTATTAACTACTGCAGCTTCCATGACTTTAGTTTATGAAATATGCATTTTGGCACAAATACTGAAATAGAAACTTCCTTAAAAATAAAACTGAAGCTTAATCATGTGTATATATATTTTTATATGCACAGAAAATAATTGTACTTTATGAGGGAGAGAACTGAGAGAAGAGGGGAAGATGAAGATTTATTTTAGATTCATGTAACTGGAACCTGTTTATGCGGAACTGTTGTCCTATTGACAGGAAGAAAAGCCGACACAGTATCTCTTACTATAACAAAACCCCAAAACTCCAAAGCCTCTGTGCTGTCATTTGTGTCCTATATACACTTATCTGCAGGAACTGCAAATTTCAGTTCAAAGAGGTCTTTCCAAATTTATCCTTTTTTCCTACAGAAATTTTGCTGACCATTTTCTTATTGCATAAACTATTATTAGAAGTAAATATGAATAGCATATATAGCTACATTTAATCTCTGGATATATGTTTATTTTACCAGACCGTATTACCTGGCCCACGCACCACTACAGGCTGGGGGCCGACTGGGTGGAAAGCAACTTGGCAGAAGAGGATGTGGGGGTCCTGGTGAACACCAAGTTGACCATGATCCAGCAATGGGCCCTCATGGCAAAGACCAACAGCCTTCTGGGCTGCATAGGGCACAGTGGTACCAGCAGGTAGAGGGAGGTGATCCTTCCCCTCTGATCAGCACTGGTGAGACACACCTGGGGAGCTGGGTCCAGGTCTGGGCTCCCCAGTACGAGAGAAACATGGACGTACTGGAGCCAGTCCAGCAAGTGCCCATGAAGATGACGAAGGGACTGGAGCATCTGTCATATGAGGAGAGGCTGAGAGAGTTGGGACTGTTCAGTCTGGAGAAGAGAAAGCTCAGGGAGATCTTATCAATGTGTATAAATACCTGATGGGGGAGTAAAGAAGATGGAGCCAGACTCTTCTCAGTGGTGCCCAGTGACAGGACAAGAGTCAATGGGCACAAATTGAAATGTGGGGAATTCTGTTTAACCATAGGAAAATTTTTTTACTGTGAGGGTGGTCAAACACAAGAACAGGTTGCCCAGGTAGGTTGTGGAGATATTCAAAATCTGACTGGATACAGTCCTGGACAACCTGGTCTAGGTGATCCTGCTTCAGGCAGGGGCATTGGACTAAATGATCTCCTGAGGTCCCATCCAACCTCATCCATTCTGTGAGTCTGTGATCTTTTCAGCATACATTACTTTGTCCTGACTTGTATTCATTTGTAATTTTACTTCAAAACATTTAAATTCTTCTATTAGAAATTTTGGATCTGTAGAAAAGTAAGTGTTGTAAAATCCACTTTAACATGTTTTTCCAGTCATAACTGTTAAGGTTTCAGAAAGTTCAGCATATTATATGCCTCCCTAAATTGATGTACTTGAGGTACTGCAACGAGTTAAAGATCAGTTTAGTAATAAGAGTCTTCATAATATACACTGTTCTTTGCACCTCTCAAAGCCAACCATTAGCTAATAAAGATGAAGATGCCACTAGTCTATAAAAGTTGCCCTAAGTTTATATGGCTAAACCAATGCATTTTGTTTTCTTATTTAGTTAGAAATAAGTGGCCATCCTTCAATAGCTGCCATAAAAAGAAATAATGTCTGTAAGTTCAAAATTATTTATGATCTTTCTGTAATGACTTAATATTTTCTCCTTCCAAAACAGGGCAGTATATTACAACAGCTAAATCTGCAAGGAACTGGGTTAGTCAGGAGAGTCTACCAGACACTATCAGTCACAAATAATACTCAAATGACAAAATGCCAAGAATATGTGGAAAAATAATGCCACAAAAACAAAGGCCATCCAAAATAATTACAGAAATCATCTAAAGTTTATAAAAACTTAGTTAAGTCAGGTTAAAACTTTGTTTTAACTAGTTATTCAGGTGTTATTCTATTTTCTTTCAGTAGTCTAACCTTAAGAGAGGGCTCATGCAGTTATCAATAGTGAATGAAAGACATTTATGTTCACTACTGGTGAATCTTCCTGCTTGTTTCCTCCCAAACTTCTTTAGCACGCATTATAACCTATACTTAGGACCATAACACTGCTCTGCTGCACGGATCATCCTTTTCTTATGTGTTTGTACTATGCTTAGCCTGCTGGGGTACTAGTCTATGAGTGGGATGTCAAAATGCTACCCTAACAATATTACCTAATTTTACTCAATATTACCCTAAAAATAACAATATTACTCAATATTACCTTAACACAAACATTAAAGCCCTGCCTTATCTAGCAGGAGGTGTAATATGTTACACCTACCCAAGTCTAATCACATGCTGCTGCCAAAAGCACATCTCCATTCTGCGTCCCGCCAGATCTCATGAGCACGTGGTTGCAGGCCAAATGGGATAAGTGATGATCCAGTGAAACCCTGGATCCCATGCTTTCATTAGTTAATTCTCCACAAGAGAAATCAATGTGACTCATCTGCATGCTGCACAAGTGCAAAGGGGGCTGAAGCTGCAGGTCCCTGGGGGCTCGGGTGGGGATTAGACCCTCAGTTAGTTTTGGTCAGCTGTAAAAAGAAACCACACCTCAACAGAGCTGAAAACAACTTCGGCAGGGCACTGGTTGATTATTAAAAGCACAAAAATAAATCGGATGATCTTGTACATAAATACTGTCACATATCTGTATTGATTTTTAGTTTATCCTAATAGTCAACTACTGATGGAACCAACTTGGCTGTATAGATATCCAGTCCTAGTTTCAGAAACACAACAGTAAGAATCACACTTAATTGCAAAGCAATGTGCTGACACCCATCACTCAAACAAGCAGAGCAACTTAGAAAAACATATGCCACAGGAAAGAGTCCTTGATTAAAGTCCTAGCCTTGGATGCAGACTCAATTTCTTGCTCTCCCATAAACCACTCCAGATAATTTACTGCTACTAAATCTACAGAGTGACTGAGAGTATTCTAACACCAAACATCAGAAGCCCAAAACTGAAAATGTCTGGGCCTGAATCCATAAAAGGACTTAAAAAATAACCCAGTGAAGGAATTAGCTGTCTTAAATTAGGCATGTCTAAATGGCAATGTCTAAACAATGTCTAATTTTTTAAATCTTGGTCGAAGAGCAGAATAGAAAATTCAGAGCTAGACACACAGCAAGCATACAATGCACAAGTAGAATTAGAGATAAGGCAAGAGACTCATGCTCCAAGTGGCAAGTCATTAAAAGCCAAGCAGTGGGAAATATAATTAACGAGATGTGAGCTCATCTTCCTTGGAGCTTCGACTCCTGAACCGCTTGGAATCTGCAGGCCTGATTTTGGTGTGCCAAGCAGTGCCCACAACTCATCTTTCCCAGAAACAAGCTGGAAGCAGGGGAGGGCATGTTATTTCCCCTTCTATAAAAGGTGGCAGTAACTGATCCCTAGGTGAACTCCAGAATTCATGTACTTTTCCTGGAGGGTCGGTGTTGGCCTCAGTGCGCTCCATAGACCAGGGACCAGAGTCACAGGCTGGGACTGGGCTGCACCATGCAGCCCGTCTCTCCTGAAGCCCAGCTGCTGTACGGGCAGCACTGCAGGCAGCACTGCCAGAGCGAGACCCTGATGCAGCTGCCTAACAGCCGGCCATACTCCGAAGACTGACTTCTGGGTCCTGTTCCCTAAGACTATCACTACAGTTTACAAGAAGAAGTCATTGCATAAAATGAGCAATTTTTATCTTTTATTGGTGCTGGCAATGGAGCTACAGTACAAAAAGAACAAGTGCAATTGCAAGAAGAATATTTAGGAAAATGAAAAATCAGAATCTGAAGAGTGGATTTTCTTACATCACCCAGCCCAACAGACGTTCCAGGCCATGAAACAAGGGCGAAACTTGGCCACTTTTCCTAGGCCTCTTCCAAACTGCCTTACAACCAGCACTAGCTAGGGTTTAAGATGTTCAAGCAGAAGCCTGTAGTCACACAGTGTGAGAAGTCTCTTTAAGGATAGTTTTAGCAGTTTCAACAGTTAAAAGGATTTCTTCTTTTGCCCCTATGCTCAGTCTTGACTATTTCATGCACCTGGCAGAGGTTTCACAACATACGCTCAGCAGGTTGTTTCTTCTCCTCCTTTTGTAAGGAAAAAACAACCAAACAGAAAAAATGAACATCTGAGGGGCAGAGGGAAAAACCCCTTGTCTACTTCTAAAAGAAAAAAAAAAAAAAGCTTAAGAAAGCTATAATGTTTTCATACGTGTTGTGTCTCACCAGAGAAGCACTGGTTTAAATTTAGAGTGACTACATTGAAATAGCACCTTGGAAGGATTTCAGAAAGCCTAAAATCATAAGCAATAAAAAAGAAATATTTATTTAAAAAACTACACCAAAACCCCACCCTACTTTAAGGAAGAGCGTCATTTTGGTCTCGATACACACAATTAAAACTACAATCAAGGCAAATCTGGGAATTCCTGCCATAAGCCAAGGTCACACCGGAGACGCTCGACCTCCAAGGAGAACAGCTGGCAAGCGCG
>NW_008794408.1:1317863-1348973 GCF_000699145.1 Aptenodytes forsteri | reverse complement strand
ACGACCAGGTCGCCTGATTTTTACACTGGGAGAAGAAAAGCAGTTCTCTCCTCACTCTCCCGCATCGGGTTTAATCCTACCGCGGAATTCACACGAAGGTGCAGATCTGCCTCTCTTCTTCTTGCCTCTCGGGTGTAATGAAACGAGGCTCGTGCGTTCTCCTTAGCCTGCCTCGCAGCCGTCGTTTCAGCGAGTTGCATCTTCACGAACGTCCCATGGTTTACACCTGAGAGATTCTAAAACCTTTCTATAACCGTTGGACAGATACCTCGGCAGGGAACGCCACGAGCCTCCCCACCACCTTACGTTGTTTATGCTAAGATTTGGGTAGAACAGATTCAAAAATGGCCACATGATGAGGGAGGACACAAGTAGGTATCGCTTAGCAATTGACTCTCCTACTTTTGCTGTGTTGGTTCTTCCAAGTTTGGCTTTATCTACTGAAAGGTGCAAACTTTTTTTTTTTTTTAATCTCAGATTTTTTTGTCAAAATGTATCTTAGCCTAGAAAAACAACCAGTTACGAGAAGAAGTTGGGTTTGCTCATTAGCTCATTACTCAGTGACCATTGCTGAGATGTTTTTCTCTAAGCGGGTGGTTCACTCACAAAAAGTCTGGAAAATGCAATATCACTTCTTTTTTTTTTCTTTCTCATTTCTTCATTACAAAAGTGGTTGATAATAGACTCTCTGTTCCTGAAGTTCTCAGATGTTTTTACATGCACACAGAAATCCCATATACTCAAGAACTTCAAGCAGTTCAATCTGCTTTTGAGCTTCAGCATGAGTTCAAAGACCAATAAAGTAGGCAAAACCATTTCCAGCATTAGTTGCCTCTGACGACTTCTCAGTTCAGTTCTCCCATCAGCACTGATTTTTCCTGTAAAACTATGCAATGTTATTGCCTTCCTAAGTATACACTTAGAAAAATCGCATCATTGATTGCTAAACACAGGGTTGTTTGTGAAGGAGCTAGGTCAGAACACTGAGCTTAGTACAGGAAATAACTGAGGAGGAGTTTTGGCTATAAATGCTATTAAAGATGAAATTCATATGAAAAATGTTCTGATGTTGTTTGAAGATATGCTGCACAAACAGACAAAATCCAGTGTAATTTAAAGCTTTTCACAAATTTTGCACCATCTGTGCTACAAGAATGATCCTGGAAACAAAAGTACTTGAATGTCCTCTGCCTCAATAATTAATGCCAACACATAAATTTCATACTACAATCATCACTTGATTATTTTCTCAAAGATCTAAAGATTCCAGAAATGTCAGTTCGGAATAAAGCCAGTTTTCACTTGCACTTCCCCAACCCGGAGTGCTTATGTTTTTAGAGTGTCTAGAACCTCGATTTAACGCAGGGTGACAGACTCCGAGAGACCTTATGTCCCTGGGTCACTGTAACTGTCAATGTCAAGCAGTCACTTCCAGAACAAGGGTGACAAAGGGCACAATCCATATGCTGTTTTTATTGCAACAGCCTTCTGAAAGAAACCTCTGTCTATAACTTACATGTGTGAAGCAGCTACTCACTTAAATCTCAAATACTGTTTTGCAGTGGAAAAAATATTCACTTCGGCGCTCACTTGGGCGTCCATCTCAAGTTTAAATAGGGGTCTTCATTAATTTTTTTGAGGATCCTCCATGCTAATTGGAAATACGTGTCTATATTTGCAAGGAAACTATGCTGTAGGATCCCAAGGCCCAATTTCCTTCACATGGGACTCAGAAGAATTTCAGTTTTCTACCAGAATAATTAGGAAATGAATCCACACTCTGGTCTTGTTATTGAGTCTTTCTGAGCACAAATGATGCAAATCGGTTAGTTCTTCCCTCCTAGATAAAAAAAGCAGGTCTTCACTCTAACTAGAGATCTTAGGAATACACTTCTTCCAAAGAATTTTACCTTTCATTGCATTTTGTGATACTCTGATATGAATTATTTTTTTAAATTCCTCACCGACCTTATATAGGAAAGCTACGTTCTAAAATACGAATTTGTTTCATACACTTTGCTTCACTTGCTTTTCACTCTACTCAGGAGCTAACTAGTTTCTTTCACTTCTGGGTCCAGCCCAACAGCAGAACAAGAAAAAAGGAAATGCCTTCTCTGATCCTAGAGTAGGCTCTCTTTGTCTTTTAAATCTGTTTTCACAGGAGAGGCAAAGTTCGGTGTTCAAAGCATTAACAACACCCCTTTGAAAAAGAAAGCTCTGGGTTTTGGGAGAGATACCGTCCCCTGGCAGTGTGAAAGCTTTATGCCTACAACACTCTCTCTAGAGAAAGGAACATTTCAGGCACAATGACAGTGAGATCTTAATAGGAAGGAGATTACACTTCCATTGGGTATTGTAAGTATAAGGCTTTTCTGTGTCTGAAGATAACACAATTTTACCAATTATTCTAAGTCACCCTCAGACATGTTCATTATTTACTACCGGAACGGTCAATTCTGTCATACGAACAATGTTGATCCTTAGAGTTCAGTCTCCTGCATATACTCCATTTAGGTGTGTTCATACTGGGCACAGTTCTCACAGGGTGAAATATTTGTTCATTAAAAATAGTTAAATTCAAGCAGTATTATACTTTGCAATAGTTAATTTTCTTAAAGTATTTTCAATAGCTTTACAGCAGGCAGCACACTAAAGAATTCATAGTATATTGATGTGGAAAGCACTAATATCAATTTCACCTAGGTCTTCACCTGAAAGAGTTTCATTTTACACATTTTAATTTTTTCCCAGTCAGAATTCTTGGCAACTTTCTTATTAATATATACAAAAATATTAGACTGAATTAATTCTCTTGCTTACAGGATCTGTGGTCTTTATATGCACCCAGGTGGATGACAGGAACCAAGAGGCTGTGGGGCAGAGACCAAAACCTACCCACTGAGAAAGAGAGTGGGAAGACCCAACTGACCCTGCGTACACAGACACACAGCAAAGCCCAGTACCTTCCCTTGCTCCAACCGCAAGATTTAGCTAATTACATGGATGGATTTACAGCACAGATTTTACTTCTCACGCAGCCATTTATTGAGCTGTAACAAATTACGAGAGTCCCTGGAAAGAGGTTGCTAGTGCTAGTCTTGTGAGATTGCTGAACTCCACTGACAGGCTGGCTGAGATGAGGGCAGTGCCTCTGGTCTGCATTTTTACAGTAGCTGCCAGCAGACACACACTACAGATTTAACATGTCGTGTTACTTGAAACTACGTACACATGCACACAAAAAAAAACCCTGAAAAGTGCAATTCTGGTATAAAGCTGTACGTGTCAGCAAATAACAGTTTCAATCCCAAACTCTCACCCTTCCAAAACTCCCCCTGCCAATTCTGCAAAAGTGCTAAATTATTTTGATAGCAAGTTATCTGTGACAATAATACAAATATGCTCATTTCTCACAAAGAAAGAAAATAATACATGGATCAATGTCTGTTAAAAAAATAACGCAGACTAGAGACATTAAATGAAAACAGAGATCTAAACCAATTCTACATCAGCTGTTTTAAGACTTCATGAAGGAGATATGACCATTCAACAGACTTGCTGGTGAAACACTGAGGAAGGCTGAAAACCTCACAACCCTCCATTTCCAGGACCAGTTAGCTTTCATTCCAAATCAAAACATTGTTCTTCTAATGATTCTCTTCAAAGACTGAATTTCAGCCAATATAATATTGGCCATTTCATAATAATTCATAACAATAATAATAATTTCAGCCAAGTTAATAAAAGCAGTCTAGAGTCACAACATGCTGCATAAGGACCGAATTAGCAGCAGCAGGCCCTATCAGAAGACCCATTCAAATCAGACCCTGCTTTCCTTCTCTATCCTAACAATCTCAAACACAAAGTCCACAAAATAGCAGCAGGGAAAAAAGTTAAGTACCAAATCTAGTGAAATTTCTGT
Source organism: Aptenodytes forsteri (assembly GCF_000699145.1). Lineage (NCBI taxonomy): Eukaryota > Metazoa > Chordata > Aves > Sphenisciformes > Spheniscidae > Aptenodytes > Aptenodytes forsteri. The sequence continues at coordinate 1,345,051 of NW_008794408.1, read as the reverse complement.
CCAGAAAAAGAATGGTGTTTTTCAAATTCTGCGGTTTCATTAACATTATTTAATATTAACATTATTTCCCTTACTGCTTATATTATCTCATTAGTGCAATGGTCAAACAATACTCACAGTTAATCTATAAAGATATGCTTTTAAATATATTTACACAGATTTTTTTTTTCCTTTTAGATTTACTTACCAAGTGTTTGTCAAAACTGGAAGAAGAATTTTAAAAAGCCCATAGTTTGCTGCACACGCTTTGTGTGATGACAGTTACTAGGTTCAACGTGAGTACAGTGGTGTTCCCGCATGCCTTACGTTTCCACCAACAAATCATTGAGGGAATGTATTCCTGTAGCCAAACACTACTTCAACAGTGGTAGTTGTCCAGAATCGTACCAATAACGTTGTGTTAGGACAGACCGTTGCAGGACCTGAAGCTGCGATCCTGGGATACCAGATCATCACTCAGTCAACAGGATCTGGGAACAGGTGATGTGTTTTGCCCTACTGCACGTGAAACCTCTTCAGTTCTTTCATAAATGATGTCGGGTTTAGAAAAGTGGTTGAATAGAGGGAGTTTCGTTGAGCATTGTGTTGAGAAACAATCAGTATGCACAGGGAGAAGGAACAAGTCTGTTTTCTCCCTCAGATTTGGCTGAACAAGGGAATGAACTATCCCGCAGGATGCCAGAGAAGGGGGGAATCATCTGTGCTTAATGCTGCAGCTTCCCCTCCTCATAAAGAAGCTTAATATAACCCATCATAGCTGGGGGAAAAAGGCAGTCATCTCAGAATCCATGCAATAGAGTATCAAAGAAGCTACCATATCTTTCTAAAAGTTGTTAGTGTATTCAGTGGGACTGAAATGAAAAAGGCTGAAAACGTTACACACAGGAAAAAAAATAAGGAGGGGAGGAAAGTACCGTTTAAATTACAGGTACTGGTAAACCAAACGGCTTGTGGAAGCTGTATTTCACCCGCACAGCTAACATACTCGCTACAGCCAAGATACAATTGGTTAAAATCAACTTTTCTTAATTTAATATATATCTAATAATACAGGAGCCAGGGAGACTCCATTCTGTCTAAAGCCACCCAGCTTCATTCCCAGAGCAAATAAGTCACTGCTACGGCAGAAAAGTATGATCTCACCACTCGCTTCATTCGGTGTGTTTTGACAAATTACTGAAGAACTCCAATTCTTCAGTACCGCATCTATTCAAGAATATTTATAGGCTCCCTCTACCTGCTCATCCCCTCCTTTTCGCTAGAAAAGACACGTCTCCAAGGATGACTAACTAGAAAGGGGAACACAGGCATCCTTACTGGTAATTACAGCTGCAGTGAGGCTGCCAGCCTCATGGGCTTGCATCTTCCTCCGGGGCTCCAGGTGTCACAAAAGAGATGCTGAAATTGAAGAAAACTACTGAGGGACAATTACCTTTTTACCTCAAGTTCCAATATATTATCCAAGGGATTGATGCCTAACTTTGTTGTGAAAGTAAAAGCTGAAATGAGATGCTGGAAGGTTGGATGGGAGGTAATTAGACCTGGGTGTGGGATCTCCTCATTAAAACCTGAGGGAAGGCTCTGAGTCCTTGTGCTGAGTAAAAGGCCATCTAACAAGTTTTAAAATGCCCAGGAAGCAAACACGAATACAACTTCTTAGCACATGCTGCTTCCAACGGGGAAAATAGTTTGTTCTCTTGCTTATCTAAGGCAACAACTTGTTGACCGATGATAGACTCTCTAAAGTAAAACTAAAGCTAAAACCTGTCTCTAAGTATGCTACCATAAATGCAGTCTTTGGAGTATACTTAACTTACCTTCGTGGGTTAGGATCATGTGAAACAGACGGATGAGCTTTCAATGATATGAGGCCACTTGAGTATGCTTCTCTACACCATAAAGTATGCACCGCCTCTTAAACATTATGTTATAGCAAAGCATTGAACCAGGGATGCAAATAAAAAATTAACATTTTACTGCTTGTGTGGCCTCATATTTCTCAGCTGATTTCTGTTGACAAGAATTCCCAAGTAAAAAATCTTCCACAGCAAAGATTCAACAAACACCCACATTTTTTTTTTAACTGATAACAATTCAAAGGAAGAATCAGGTCTCTGTGAGTGTCCTACATCTGAAGAGCTTGAAATCTGATTTTTCTCCATACCGGATCAAGAAAATAAAAGCTTATTTTAAACAAAGTGGAAGAAAATAAAAGAACTGAAGGCCAAAAATTTCTCTAGCAAACTGATGTTATAAACATCAGTTTAATTAATTTAATTAATTAAATCAGTATATGTTTAAACATACAATGAAACCGGAAGGCATGCTGCTTACTTTGAGACAACGTAGAAGTATGATAAATGTCTGTACCGACAGTTGTACGGGAGCAGCAGTGCCTGCAAAAGCAGCCACTGGCTCATCCCTGCAGTAGCATCCCCAGACAGGAATGCACAGGTAGCAAGCTCTTCCAGAGAGTTTTCTTTTGTCTGTTCTGTTACTTACATCTATCAAATCTCTGCCTGGCATGAGATTTTGACAGATATCTGTAGGCGAAGCATTTCAAAGTCACCAGGAAACTCTTTCTTGGTTGTTACCTGCCCGTGAATGTTTTCAGGGGAAAAAAAATTCTTAAAAGCCCCAAAGTGTTAAGCTAGAAAAAGATGAATTAAAATACTTGTAATTAATTTTACACAGACTGAAGAAAAGCTCCAAAGGTAGTATACCACTATGAAAAAATAAGTCTTTCAGTTTGCGTTATAGTACATTTTCAGAAGTGAAACTGTGGGACACACCAAGCATTTCAAATATTGCACATGGCTGGGCATTTTAACAGCTTTTACAAATAATGGTTTTGACATCCAGTGGAGCTAGTACTCCTAATGAGCATAAAAAGAAAAAAAAATTCAACAAATCCTCAGCAAACTTTTCAAATGTAAATTTAACCTGACAGCAATCTTGTAAAAAGGTTGGTAATTTCAGAGTTTCCTACCAAGACCCAAACAGAAATAAAATCAAATCGCGAATAGAAGCACTGATGCATGGGTAAGCAAGGAGATTTCTCAAGCTTTTTAAAAAATAATTTTGTACACACACAAATGCATTTCATCTGTGTGAGTACTTGAGCAAAGTAACTGAATGCATAATAAATTATGACTTTTTTAAAAGCAGTGCTGTTCATTCACCTTCATTTCTTAAAGGCTGAATTACTGACAAATGGATTTCTTAAGAGAAAGGAGGAAAAAATTCCAAATTATTTATATTAGTCAAATGATAGAATATGATGGTTCATTAATTCAAACAAATTAAATTCCTTAATGTAAGAGCATCAATATATCAGACAGATCTTACAAATTTAGCATGCTAACTTCTGTCTACTTTTGATCCACTATAAGCATTTAGTTAATTTTTTCTTGCAACAGCCTCATCTTGCAAAGATTTATAGCTCTTTCGTTTTTATGCTGTAATACACTCCCAGATCTCAGTGGAACTATTAATGTCATTAAATGTAGAGAATACACATACATCTTTTGCAGGAGTAGGGCCCAATTCGCAGACCAAGCTCCAAATTCACGTAATAAGTCGATATTTAAGTAGGGGAAAAAAAGGCTGCCAATTGCCTGTATCATTCATTCAGTTTTCAGAATGTGTGCTCAGGAGGAAAGAGGGAACACCCCTCCCCTTTAGCAAAGTATCTAGGCAAACCATTCAAGGAAAGATGTATTCTGGGTAAAGATTGACAAGTTGCAATTCTGTGGAAAAATTAAAAATGAATATGTAAAAGAATGCCTGACTCTTTCAAAGTAATTCATGTTTTCACCTCAACATCTGAAAATACAGACCTTGTTCTGTTACTATTTTTTTCCTTTTGTAGTTATAGGCACATTTTTAATTGAATGGAACTGCGGAGAGACCTTTAAAGGCAAAAGTTATAGTGAAAGCAGAGAAATGAGGGGACCTAAATCTTTGAGAACGAAATCCTGAGCTAGGATTAAGGAAAAAGGCAAGCTTTTATTGTTCTTCTAGGCCTAGACTACCTTCATGTACCTTCAGTAATTCAGAAGTTAGGCATCTATGCTGGGATGCAGTTCTTGATTCAGACACCTAACTTTGGGTGCGTGTAGTCCCTTTGTAGCCACTTGAGATCTAGCCAGTATCTTCAAAGGGGACAGAAGGAGTCATCTCACCATAAGCAACCACCAGTGCTGGTCACCTGAACAGCACTCTCTGCTCTACTGGGCATATTGACTGCATCTCCATTGACTCTAAGAGGCGCCCAGGCATCTGCTCCAGACTCGTTGGCATCTTCTTGGATGTCTCAGTTTGGACCTGGATTACATCCCTCGTCAATGTCAGTATTTCAGGCTTCTTTTCTAAACCCAGGGAGAAAAATAAACACCTCTCAAGGAAAGTTCATCCCTTCCAAAGTATGTATAGAATAAACAGGATTGAACTGTCTTCCAGGAGTACCTGCCCTGCTCCCAGCACCAGGGAGAAAAATAAACACCTCTCAAGGAAAGTTCATCCCTTCCAAAGTATGTATAGAATAAACAGGATTGAACTGTCTTCCAGGAGTACCGCCCTGCTCCCCAGCACCACAAGGCAAGGTTCACTGGCTGACTTTGAAACAGATGTACTGAAGGAGACTCATCACAATTTAGAAATCTACGGTGCTATCATTTAAGCTTCAGACCAGCAGGATAAATCTCACTACTGGGACTGTCTGAAATGGGTCGTCCTTGGTAGGAGTTTGCTCTTTTGAGATGCTATTTCACTTAAACTGGAATTCAGTCAGGCTTGCTGGAGCGTGACTGAATGGCAAGACGAGCAGTGGACACGCAAGCTTGGCTCACTTTGGTGCCTACCTGGAGCCCATTTGTTCTTAGGTAAACCCAGCATTTTTGTCCACGCCCCATCTCTGAACGTGAAGGTTTAGTAACTTCGCTATAAAAGGGATGAGCTTCCTTTCCAATTTCTGGAACCTTTGTTTCACCCCCATTACTATTAACTCCTGCTACTGTTTCACCTCTGCAAAACAAAGCTCATTACTGTTTACTGCAACTCAATTTCGCACATGCTTCCTCTTCTCATTTTCACTCTACCCCTGGGTTTCCCATCCTACTCTGGGTCTACGACCAACCTCTGTTCCAACAAATCTGGCTGCCCACCATTCCTCCTTCTTTTATGGGCTTTGATAATAGCTGGTAAGCTACTTTTCCTCCCACTGATTACAGCTTCCCCACCTATTTTCTTTTCTCTACCTCCTTAGATGTACTGACCATATAATCGCAGTCCCTGTGTGGCCATTTTTCCACCTTCTGTAAAATCTTCTTCCCCCCACCCTACCCTTTCATTGGTTTTACGGTTTCACAGGTATGTTTGGGTTTTTTATCTCACATGCCACAGAAGTGCTTCACATTACATACTTAGAAACTAGGACTGAATACTGGCTGCAATCACCAAGCCACAAAGCTAATACACGCTGAGGATCAAACGCCTCAAGAGTAGAAATAAAAAACTGATGGAAGCCAACAGCCAGAACTGGTTTTGCTGCTTCGACATGGAGGCATGCTGAAGATAGAAGGGGGTGATCTGTTTCCTCTGTCTACAAGTAACTTTGTCATCAAATGCATTTACTCTGAAGGGCAGAATAAAGCTTATTGTATATGGAGCCCTTCAACAATTGTGTAACATAAATGTCCACTTGGAGGTGCTAAGGCAGTGCCCATTGCATATTCAAACGATCAGGAAATCTAGGTCTCATCCAACATGACCCATCAGGCTAAGCATGCTGTTTTTCAAATGTCATGTCACTCTCTCAGCACGTGTGTGTTATATTTTTGGTCCCTGGCCTCTTTCCTGGACCTGCTGTTTCTCTCCTAGTGCCACGGATGCGGTTAGTCTCCGAGGGATGCACAGGCAGCCTGCTGGTGACCCCACAGAAGTACTTTTGCAAATTTACATTCGCATGTATCAATCACTTGTCTACTGTGGGAATGCTGCCACCTCCAAAAGAGAGCAGTGAAGGTACAGCAGCTCAGTGCCGAATTCTTAGCAACTTAGGCAAAGCTGACACTGTCATAGGTATTTTGGTAGTGGATTAAAGCCGGTATGCAGTATACTGTTACTCAAGTAAAGAACTTGACCAGAACTTGACCAAAAACCCAAAGTCAAAGCTCTTACTCTTATGAGGAGTCCTGTAGGACTGCTACAGCATCGCTGCGAGGAGAGACTGATGGCCCTGGGCTGGGCTATGGGCAGGGTTGGGGAAGGCCCCAGGTGGGGCTGGGCAAAACCAAGAAGACCCCTTCATACCCTTCATGCCCTGACAGTGGATTTTCATGGAGGAGGATCGTCACATTTTGGAATGACAAAGTCTTGTTTCTGATTATTGAAATCTGAGCAGATTGCAGTTTGAGGAGACACTGCTGCATTGTGAATCAAGCTGTGCTGAACATCACATCTCATCATATATTCTCATCTCCACATCTGTGCTTGAAAAGAGAGACTTTGTAAGGAACTATGTACAAAAAAAAGGGCACACATCATCAAACTGAAGGGGTGTGGATGGATCCTGCAGCTAAGCCAGCTTAGACCTTTATGGCATGCCACTTAAACCATGGCGAGCCCCCTTCAAAAAGAAAAATCTTTCAAAGCAAGCAGCATCTGCAGATCTTCTGCAGCCATCAGTGCCAGAGGCGTATTTCAACAGCCTGAAACCCTGCACTGCTGGCAAAGCTATGAATTCGTGGTGTGATACTGTAAGGGAGAGCTGAAACAAAGGCAATGGTTTTGATGTTCCAAAGTTAAAAACAAATTTTCAAGTCTTTCAAAGTCTTCACAGTTTGTTATCACACACTGATTAATAAACTAACAGTTCTATAAATGATGAGCCAGTGAAGTAGGTAACTTGGAATATATTTAGTAAAGGGATGAAGATACATCTGTCCCTGTACATAATTTCTGAAGTTTAAGTCAAAGTCCTAGCTCCACTGAACTCATAGGAATTTTATAACTGATCCCTGTAGTGCAAGATTTCACCAGCTATTCTGTTTGTTCATACAGGTATTGAATTCCGGACTTTGAACTTGTATTTCTCTACACTGGCTCAATGTGTTTAAAATGCACAAAAAAAATTTGAAGAGCAATAATATATACTATATACATTGTGTCTGCCACTGTAGGCATCCACAACAGTGTGAATTATAGCAGTGCAAGTCTATAATTTCTAGCAATATTGGTAGTCATATCCCATTTCAAACTTTAACAAACAAATAATGAAATGCATACTTCTGGTATAGTTAGTTAAAGCACATCCCTGTGTCCTGAAATCTCCTTCCAAGCACGGAAATGATGGGGGTTTTGTTCTTATCATTCTTTATGCAAATGCAACATTCCTACAACTGCCACAGTCTAAAGGTAGAAAACTCATATTACAATAACATAAACAGCAGATTCTGCCAGACTGAAATCTCACACACAACAAGAATTTATTTAAAGAAAAAGGACGAACTGATATTGTAGATTTATGCATAGGGAAGTAGTGATGGCTTAATAGTTCAAGGACATATAATATCAAGAAAAGTTGCATATAAATGTAGTTATTTTATTGACTGTCCCAAGAATAATTTCAATAAAACTTACACTAACTGTAATAAAAATCATCTTTGTAACTTTTTACCTGGTAAGTTAGTGCTGCTTATTTGGCAGACAGTAATTTGTTAATCCAGAGTGGTCAAACTATTGTGATTTATGTGACTGTACTCTTTTCATGTAACCACTGTTGAATACCAATTACTTCATACGTGATAATTAACTTAAGACTTAGGAGAATCAGCCTCTCCCACATGGAACAATTGTGGCTCAAAATGCCTGGATCACTTCATTGTTTTTCTGATCCCCCATCTCTTAATTGGGGGCAATCACCATTTCATACACTTTTTATTAAGCAGTGTTTGCAAATGTAAGGTGCTTCGAACCTGCCAGTGCTAAGTGCTACTAGTACACTGAAATTACAGGTAAGACAAAGGTCTTTCATAAATCTTCATAAATGCACTCCTCCTTATCTCAGTTTAGATAAAAGTGGCAACTACTTGGATGCATAAAAGGTTCCATCTACGATTGCTATATAAAAACCATACAGACAGACATTTGTTGGATGCTTTTTACTACATCCTTGAAAAATCACTGTCAATGCAATAGGTTTACCTGCTCTATGTGGATGAAGACTACTACTTGTAACAAATTCTAAGAATTTGGAATAGTAAAAGCAGAGTTGGATTCAGGACTCCAAGCCTCACATACCTTAGCGAGACTTTTGACAGATTGAGAGGGATTAATTATATCAATATCCAAAATGTCTAATTTGGACTACAAATAGTCCTATTTAATAACAATATTCCTCTCTGCACATTTGCAGCAAAGCAGCAGTTCTGACTCTTTTTAGCCTACGTTTCCAGTGCTGGCAGCCGTGCAAACACAAGGTGGCCAAGCCAGTTCCTGTTAGTTACACCTGAACTGCAGTGCAGGCTCAGGGAGCACCCAGTTCTCCCCACACTCCCACCTCTCCTTGTCCAAACACCCAGCCTGCTTCCCAGGGGAACAAAAAGAGGGTCAGCAGGAGAAGAGAAGAGGAAAGAAGAGGGTAGGCATCCTCCATTCACCCCAACAAAAAGAGGGTCAGCAGGAGAAGAGAAAAGAAGAGGGTAGGCATCCTCCGTTCACCCTGGGGTGCTGCCGGGGTGCTGCTAGGAGGCACCCCTGGGAGTTCGGAGCTCCCACAGGTCTGATGTACACCACAGTCAGAACATCAGATGCCCCATGATCTGTGATAAACACATCCATTTAAACACGTAGTCTCTGTAAAACTCCACATATTGATGAGGGCATAGGTTCGCATGCGACAAGGTTACAGAATTGAGCCCTATGGGCAACTCCGTGCTATTCTCGTTATTGCTATCAGTATTGCAGCATTGATATTGACAGTGATCAGATCAGATCCCTTGCACTGCACTGCGTGCAGATACACAAGATGGCAGTTTTCCACCCAGGAAGGTTTTGTGTTCTAAATTTAAATGAGATCCCATTTATAAATAGCAACAGAACAATGTGGTTAAATAGTCTCCTTTGCCAGCGTCATAATGATTCCAAATTGCATCAATGGAAGCAGAGAAAATTAACAGCTTTGCCTTAATCCTTTGTATGTTATGTTGGGGAACTTGTCAATATGACTCCATTCCCAGCATTTCTATTCCTGTAACTTGCTGTAAAGAAAACAAAATAGAATGTCCCTAAAGACAAATTATCTAAACCAGAAAGGGGGCGAGGATTAAGGTAAAAAGTCCAAAGTTGAAGATACTGCCCATGGCAACTGCTGAGATTGACTATGCTTCTTAAAAGAAAAAAAAATAAAAGCAAGAATCACACAAAGCAAAAGTAAAAATTAACTTTCCTATTTCCTAGTGGAATACCCTTGCAGTTTAATATCAATTCCTTTCCTTTAACAGTTGGATACAGCATGCTATGCAACTTGGTTTCAGTGTGTTGCTCAGTAGAAAGTGTTGGTCTCCATTATATTACTGAAGCTTATGGAGGCATAGTTAAATGCCATGTAAATAACAAGCCATAGCACATTCCACCAGATGGCTGTTCAAAGGCTTGTGTAGGCATCCAGAAAACCTACAAAGATAGCATTCATAATGGGAGGAGTTACTAAGCGCACCTCTAGAAGCAGTACAAATACAAACAGTAATGCAGGAAAACGGCTAAAAAGGGAATGGGTCTGATTTATGACCGCACTACCCTAGTTTCACATGACTCTAATTCCAGCAGTTTTGCCAGGAATCGGTCCAATCCAGTTTTGGTGACCAGAGTTAGAGTGGCTTTGGGCAGAGTAACACAGCAATGAATCAGATTTTCTACCAACTGTTATTATAGATTTCTCCCTGTCTAAAACCAGGAGGAAATATGAGGTATCTTTGAAAATAACTGCAAAATGATATCTTCGTAGTGATCAACACACATTAAGAAAGAGGAGTAAAACATTTCCCAAGGCCAAAAGGAAGTGGAAAAAGTTACTTTCATTACCAAAGTTGTGACGTAGTAGAAATTTGGGGAGATAAAGCGTTGCCTTGCAAAGCAACCATATGCATATACTCCGAGAGCCTGACAGCTCAGATGCAGAGGTGGACGCTGCTGCAGTCCCCCTGGGAGAGAGCTGCATTGTATTAAAAACAACAAAAAACCCAACCTAACCAATATGCCATGCAGGTTTGCCGTAAGCTGCTACACGCTCAGGCATGCTGGGAAGGCTAAAGTGCAGAGACAGGCTCAGGCTCAGCCTCTTGTCCAGCCAGGAGGTTGCCGGCCTCGTTGCCAACAGCAACTCAGAAGGCACCTTGCAAAGACTAAGATTTTGTCTTCTTGTTCCCATGTGCTCTTTCTTTTTTTAAATTTAATTTACTATGATAAGTATTTGTCTAGATACGAGTGAAGAATATATAATAGTTTATTTCAACTCCACTACAAATAAAAATTCTCATTTTGAAAGCATGCTGATGAAAACAAGTTTTAACTGGAATGTAGTAAAGGCAAATATCGGAGTTTAAACAGATAAAATATCATACATGAATCTTCGTAGGGGAATTTCTGACTTGAAATCAAAGCCAAAGGAAAAATTATGTTGAAAGATGCAGAGCTGTGATGACCTCACATTCAAAGGGAGCGGACTTCTGACCATGGAGAACAGGAGTGAGACTCAAAAAAGAGGGGTTTAATATAACCACCCTTACAGATAAGTTTATTAGGTTTAACAAAATTATAAAAGTGTGAATATGAAATGGGAGACCTTAGAGTGTAGAAGGAATATGGGAGGAGAGAGTCAGGTAAATTAAATAAGGTAAACCTTAAGAAAAGGAAAATACTGTGGATGGGGGTTCAGAGGAATTAATTCTGGAATGCGGGTGAATGAAGCAGGCTACCTGAACAGGCTGCTCTTCAGGAGACTGGTGGGGGTGCCATCCACCTGCCCAACCTAAAAAAAATTCACAGCCAAAGGCTCAGTTGTAGCCATACACATTCTGAACATTGCTTTTGGAGTTTTGGGTTTTGTTTTGATGTTAAGCCTTAACCAGTGGGAAGTCAAACATTCCATCCCCAAAATCATAAGCTGCCCTTTCTTTTCTTCAGTTTCTTGTTTTGGGCTTCTGTTTGCACAGAGGCATGTTACACATCATTATCTAGAGAACATGTGGATGAGATGTGTAGAATGTAGGTAATAGCTAATTACCTTTAAATAAAATGAAATAAAATGAAATAGTTATTGCAGATGGGGAGGAGTGTGGATGGTATGAGATAATAGCAAGGGCTTGGGTGGAACACAAACACCCTGGCAGAGCTTCTATCTGTAATCAGGACTTATTGTTACATCTCCAATTAAGTACACTTGAGTAGTTTCTTGAAGTTCTCTTTGGTTCTTGCTCCCTTTCCTGGTACTTCTGCAGTAGGAAACTTCCTGCATGTTAAATTTCTTGCCTTTTTTTTTTTTTTAATGGCAAAACAAATCTTAAATTAAAGTAGAGCTACTACACTTTAAATTGATTTTATTTATAGCAGTAAGAATAATTTTTTGGCAAATTTTAGTTAAGTTTTCCTCATTTATTAAAAGCTTTCCTTCCCCATTCTACACCCTCTTTTCTCCTACTCTCAGGCATGCCTCATCATTTTAAGGTTAGCCACTGTGAGGTTGGGGGTGCCATGTAAAAGCCTTAGTTGAACAATAACAAAACTTCGCACTCAATGCAAGGAAACATTGAGGTTCTTTGCCAATGCAAAAGAAGCAGCAAACTAATTAACTAAAAAACCAAACCAAACTAAAGCAAACAAACACAAAACAGAGGAGGTGTGAGATTTAAGGTTATTAAAAAAAAAAGATAAAATGAACTATTAGAGGAGTTCAAGTTATAGTGCTCCTAATAAGCTAAGCCAATGATGGCAGCATACTCAATGAACAGAGGCTCACAATGCATTTATTACATATACAGCTGTATATTTTATAAACTGATAGCATATATTGTTGGTATAAGAGCATATTCTCATTGCAAAACTAAAAGAATAATCTATTTGGGTCAGAATTAAATTGTAATCTGTTTTCTAGAAAAGCACTTTCTACGTTTGTTGAATCAAACAATTTAATTGTTTGATTAATCTGAATGTCATCAAGGTATAAGAATCTAGACTTTTTTTTTATTGTTCTACGTCAGCCATCAGTGTTTTTAAACCAGCCTCAAAACCAACATTGTGTGAAACCACGAGTTTCTAAGATACATACTTCTACCTATTCCTATCTAGCAGCAGCTGTGAAGAAACGAAGTCCTTCCGAATATTTCATCTTCCTCAGTGAAGCACTGACTTTGCTGTAGTACAATGAGAAAGGACGTTTGAAGCGAAGACATCAACTATTCTTAAATACAAACCTATAAAGTCTCCATTTACTATCATTCTAATATACTCACAATTTATCAAGTACAGTGATACTTGTTTTCAACAAGGATGAATAATAATATTTGCAAACCTAAATATGACTTGGCATACACGTATTGTCAAACATACATCCATAACAATACATTCGTGTATTGTCATAAACGTAAATGTCATATACTTTGCATGGAGGGCACAAACACTTCCAAAGGAAAGCACAGACTGTGAAGGATGAACATTTTGCATCTGCCCATCTCTCAGATAATTGGAGCCTTTTCTTTAGTCCTTTTAAAGTACATGTTTTTGTCTTCCAATCCAGTTCAAGAACTGTTACAAGCGATTCAATGGCTAGGTCAAAGAAGAGGAAAAACAGAGAGCTTAGCTCATTTTTCTCATCTGTTGTAAATGCACCCTATGCCCTTAGACTAAAGCACTTCATCTTCTTGTAAATTCTTACCTAAAAATGGGACCAGACAGGGTTAGGGGGTTTTATATCCTTCTTTGGTAGAGTACTGTTTCTCTACAAATCTGAGTGAAAGGATGTTGTTTGTTATACAAAATTAGTACAAGAATAAACAGGTGACATCCTAACTGAATATGCATTTCCTGTTCTTTCCAAATGGCACTTTCCAATAAAGCAAAATAGAAGATATGAAAATTATTCTGTACTTGAAATAAGAAAATTGACAAGTCATTGGCTACCAAAACCAGGAAACACATACCCCTTATTTTCTATAAAGATTAAAGATTTGTTGTTGCTGGATTTTTTCTACGGTTCCATGATCTAAATTCTAACTGAAATTAATGCATTTCAGATAACGACTGTCTGTATGCTGGTTTTTTGTATGTGGGGGGAGGTTTTTTACATGATTTAATGAAAGGAATAATCTGGCCAATTTTAATAGCAAGTTTCAGTTTTCAGGACAAAGTCCCTGCTAGCACCCTTTTGAGTTATTTGGCTTTTAGGTAGATGCATAATGAAAGGGTATCTTTTGTTGTCAGAATGTTATCCAAAATCAAACAGGAGTACAAGGTGCAAAGTAATCCAAGCTTGACTTCTCAGTGTCAATACTCATTTGTGTATCATGTTTAAAATGTATAGGCTGGGGAGAGGGTGAAACAGATTTCAGTCATGTTGCTGGATACCTGTGTGATTATGCATATGGTAAATCCTAAAAATTTTCAAAGCCATCTTCAAAAAGAATCCATGAATGCAAACCATGCAACCCACATGTGGATCCCCAAAAAACCCCACTTTAGAGAAGGAATGAAGATGATAATGTAATCTCTTGTATTTCTCGTGATATCTCTTTGCCCAATCACAAGGCTCCTTATAACCTTATAACTTTAACCTTTACAAGGAAGGCTCGGAAGAAAGAGGCGTTCTGTCTTGAGCAGGGACAGAAAAGAGCACAGGGAATTCACAAGGAATGAGCTATGTTAGTCTTTTCTACCTCTAGTCTTTCTATTTTCTCTCAGAAGAAACAGGGAGATTCCAGGTGAACCTGCCAAAAATGCAGGGGAGGTCAGAGACTGTCTGCTGACCATTCCAGTAACAGCAGCGCTACATGATTCCTGATCCTAAGAATTTTAAATGGCCAGCCTCACAGATTAGCCAGTACTAAACAGTTACGGAGTAAACCATATTTATTTCAATATGTGCTATTGTTTCATACCCATTTTCATTAACAAAATTTTTTTATTCTAACAATTTTTAAAAATTCTATAGCTGGTGAAGATGATTGAGTACCAACTTCCCTATTCCTTTGGAAATCCTAAATCAAATGGGGTTAACTGGTAGACTTTCTCCACCATAAATCAGAAAGCCCTGGTAAGCTGGGACATGTATGGTGGTTTCTTCCTCCCACAAATGCCAGTAAGACTCCGGGGGATCCTACAAACCAAACCTGCAAGGAATAATCCCTGGTGAGTTATAACCAATATTTCAGTTGCAAGTGGGAAGAGGGTGTGGAATAGCCTAAGACTTCCAGAATTGCACATTTGTCATCAATAGGAAAAAAGGAGAGAGACAAAACTAGTTTTGTAAAATGCAAAACAAATGCGGTAAATCCAGCGTATATTCCTTGTCAAAACTAGCAGTTCTGACAAGAGGACAGAAAACATTGCCTTAACAATTTTAGGTCTATTAGGAACATCTGAAAAACAGCACGTTGCAGAGGATATTTGCTAAAAGTAAGCCAAAGACACTTGTGATGTCAAGTAATAAAAAACTGACACTGCTTCCATACATGGGAAATGATGTACAATTCATTAAGGCCATAGGTTTGCTCAAAATTGATGAAACTGAATGGGAAGCTGAACACTGACAAGATAAAAAACACGATGAAATTTAATTTCATGTGGCCAACACTCACAACCAGGCCCCCTGTAGGGCTGGTTATAGGACTAATAATCAATAGACAACCCCCCTCCAGATTCACTAAAGAAAACCTCACTGCAAAACCTAAAGTGAACCCAACTTTTTTCTTCTTGCTTTGGAGCCTTTTTACTTGCTGTAGTTTCTATCCCAAGCTTTTCCCTGCTAAAGAAAGAATCAATGTAACTCCCTAATAATTTTAGTGAGTTGACAGAGTTGTTCATCTCCAAAAGCTTTAAATGAGAAATGCAATTGCAATTCTCAGGATACAGCTGAAAGAGCCCACAAACCACTTCAGTTCCACTTAGCTTTTCCTACAAGTGGACAATATCCAGCTCAGAAAATCCCGGTCACCGCTGCAGAACACAGCTGTCATGGACTCTCAGGAGCTTAGCAGATTAGTGGAGCTAAACGCTTTGCAATATGAGTAGGTTGCAAAGCTGCTGCAAAACTAAGGCCACCTCACAAAACAACATTTCACTGATACATACTGTAGTTCTGTACACACGACTGTCTGCAAAGTGAATTGTGCAAAAAAACCCAAACTTGGTCAGACTACATAAAGAGTGTTTTCCTGGGAAACTGCACTATATAAAGAACAACATGAAGGTAAAATAGTACACGGACACCACAACGAGCACCGGACAGAAAGGTCCACCTACCATGCGAGATTCCAGGCGAGGACTGATTCCCCCTTAATCGTGTCCTGCCTGTGACTTTGTGCACATCGATACACATGTAAGTGATCTCAAAAAATGCCTAGCACAACAGAAATGCTAGCAATTATCTGTCTTTTTCAATTTTGTTTAGTAAAAGTAGTAAAAAATCAGTCCTGTTCTCTTCCATCCACTCTGCACCAGGTGGGTCCTGCAAGCAGCAAAAGGCATCTTTTTTCCTGTAACAGGTTGGTGGAGAATGCAGGCAACTCAACAACCAAGGCTATAAGAGCAAGAATGTGAGAGCCTGAGTGGAGCAGAAATAGAAATTGTATCATTGTCACATACAGCGAACAAGAACACTCGAATACCAGGTTGGTAAAAAAGGTCATAACCCATGTATGCCAAAGTAGGACGGAGAAGGAGTTTTCAAATCCACCAGCAAATACAGTCATGGTCTTTGAAGGAGAGAGACTACTACGGCTTCTATGGTAGAAGCACGGGCAGGACAGTGGGGTGCTGACCCCTGGACATCTGAGGCTTTTAAAGGTCTTTTAAGTAAAGTTGTATGAGTTTTTGAGAGCCTTAGGAAGAGTGGATTGCTTAAGGGAAAGGAGGAGTTAATAGGGAGGGCAGCCTGGGCTGGAGGAATGTTGGGCAGCAGGCCCCAGCTCAGGAGAGCACGTGAAGATAAGAGCAGGTCATTAGGGGAGGAAAACAAATGCTGTGGGGATCACGCTGGGGAGTACAAGGCCAGGGAATGTACCTTTGCTGCAGAACGGCTAAAACCAGCTGCTGCTAGGAGAGGATGGTGAGGGTGGGAGGAGAGACCGAAGAAAAAAGTTTCAGATATAAAAAAACGGGAGGGGAAAAAGAGCAAACTGTGAGTTGGCTCAGGCTAAGGCAGCTGTTATAACAGTGTTGAAGAAAACACAGGAGAGGAGATGGGAAGGTGAGGAGCACAACTCTTACAAGAAGGTAACTGAGAAGCTTAAACAGAAGTGACCGGGTACAATGGGTAGAGTGACTGCAGTACAAACCAGAAGATAGATAGCAAAATGGGGTCCTGAGGACTGGCACAGAGACATTTAGGATGATCCCAATCCACCTGGGACTACATCTTGTGAAAGTAAATCACCCCCACGACCCTGGAGTCCATATGGCCCTTTGCATGATGAGGGACAGGCATACAAATGAACAAGGGCAACCTGTAGTGGTAAAAATAGCAGGGCAGGTAAAAATACAGGAGAGAAAGGCCACTGAGAGACTGTGACCATTAAAATGCAAGCAGCTACTACTCGGATTTAAGTTTTGGCTAAAGAATTGGGACTTATGAAGAGCAATACCTATGTGGGGTGGCTGGTGGCTTAAGAAGCACAGCTTGGTTTGATCAATGCTGACCAAAATCAGCTGGCTTAGACAGCCTGTGTGGCCACCAAATGGGCCATGCGCAATGCTGAACCCCCAGAAACACCAGCCGTGGGGAATTATATGGTTATAGGCAGTGTTGAGATGTGTTAAGGCAGCTGGCTTGGTGTCTGTAGGGCTTCATTTAGAAGAGCAAAAAACAAATGGCTCCAGAGTCACATATTCTTAAAAGCAGTTACTGTCCGTAGTTGTTAAACTGGTGCTGGAGGGAGGTGGATTCTAGTTATGGTGAGCTAATGTTCAAAACTGTGGCGCTGGAGGATTCACTCGTCCATTGCACGTGATTACGGGGCCTCTGAACCCTGCTAACATAAACCAGGTGAATTTGGAAGGACAGGCTGGCAGGGCTGGGAAATCTCTCCAAGAAGGAGAAGAGCTTAAGGAACCTAATAAAAAAGGAGAAGGCAAATAAATACAACAGTAAAAGAAATACAAGTAGTTATCATGCTTGTTAATACAGGCCCTGAGGGCAAACAAGCCAGGCCCCTGGAAGGGAAGGACAAGACGGACCCCTGCAGTTCTGGGTATGGGGCTTGCCTGCAGGATGGCACAGAGGGGGGGGGTTATTTTTATTTTTCCAGGATTGCTGGATGAGTCATGAAGATGGCATTTGAAATAGGTCAATAATAGGGTTTGGAATAAAAAACCAGAGTGCCTGGGAGAAGATACAGCCAAATGGATTAAGAAACTGCTTACCACCTTTATGCATAGGTTGGCAGAACTGTGTGCTAGAAGTGAAAGAGAAGATCCCAAGAGTTAGGTGGTGAAACCAGTGCAGGTGATCTCTGGTAACATGAAAGCAACACTTTCAGCCCCACTAGCAGTCAGATTTCAAGACTGGGCAGCTCCCCTTGCTTGACCCTTTGGGACGCATTATTAGATTAAAGTATGATCAGCCAGGGGAGACTTACAGTACCAACCCTACTGGGGTAGCTGTAGATGTAATGAATGGTCCTGCTAGTAACTCTTGTTACTAGAGTCTGGTGCTGCTACTGATGTTTTGAAACACACTGGGTGCCTGGGGGACACAGCATACCAGCAAGTCTGTAGGGAGGGGTGGTGATATTGTATTCAGCAAGACAGGAGAAAAATGGCACTTTAGGAAACGGTCTCCAATTAGGAAATGGTCTCATCTGGATCCCACTAATAATTGTTTGTATGTGGGTAATACAGAAACAAAGCCCCATAGTAATCTTGGTTACACAGTGGTGAACTGCAGTGAAGCCCCAGAAACACTTGAAATGCTGCAGAGGTGAGTGGCAAGACAAATTTGTACACACATGTGCTCAAGATAAGTTAGAGTGTGGAAAGATTAATACACTTGTATTAATACCAGGATCTGATCCAAAACCACAGAAACCATATGAATGTCCAAGTGAGGCTGAGGAAGGATTGTGACTCACTATTATTAGCCCTGTGGATTATGGAGTGCTAGTCCAATGACCCGGTTTATATAATTTACCAGCGTATCAGAGAGTGATGGAAAGATGTGGAGTCCGGATTTAAGGGCAGCAAACACTGTAAGTCCACAAAAAGCGCTTAGTGCTGTTAAACTGCCGAAACACATAGCCACAGAAGTACAAGGACCAAAGCAGTTTTCAGTCATGGACATCGAAATATTTTCTTTCTTTTCTTTTTTTTGTTGTTGGTTTGTTGGGGGGTTTTTTGCCTTTCCCCTAGAAAGGAGTGCTGGTATAAATTTGTTTCTATATTTCAAGGGAAATATATATTACTTCACATGAATTCCTCCTAAGTTTCACAATGGTCCTGCAGTCTGCCAAGCACACATCACCTGAATGTGCGATAAGTTAATCCATGAGTGAAGGCAAAATAAAATATCACAGATGCTGTAGTAAATTTCAGTTGGTTTTGTTCAAAACCTTTACATTTTTGGTAACTAGGGAAGTTCATATATCATTCATACACACAAAATTATGTGTTAGGCTAGTAAGGAACAAGAGATACAGCATTCAGCACTGTCCATAACTCCTGTGACTGCTAAAGGAGTTTAGTGTATGATTTAAACGAGGAATAAAAACCTTAACAACATTTGAAATCTACCGACAGCTGAAATATCACTCAAAATTACTCTTTTGTGTTAAAGAGCAGGAACAGACTAAGCTTTTATATAGCGAATTGTTTAAAACTCCTTTTTCCAAAGTACATACATCATGAAAAAAAATCCATTTTCCAGATCGTTTTTCAGTATAACAGACATCAGCCTTAGATCACTTTTTATCACTAGACGTTGATATCAGCAGGCGTACTGTGCAGCAGTCGGTTATTGAAAATAACAATTTGGCTTTTTGTAAAGCAATTGGTGCTACAGTTATCTGAATGGCTGCTTGACAGGAACCGCTTGCAACCTACCCTGGATTCTGCTTTCCCAGAGCTGATGCCTGTGGAGTTCCAACCCAAACTTCATCATTCAATGGTAAAATTAGACAGGAATATTTTAAGAATTGTAACGTTAGTGTAACTGTACAGCTTAAAAATCAGTAATAGCACCTGTACTTTAGCATTTGATGTTATAAAGCATTTTAAAAATAGCACAGGACAAAAGCCTGCTTAAACAAAACAGGCTAGTAGCTATATTAGAGTGAAGGTTGAACTTAAATTGCTGGTTTACTTCTGTATTTTCATTAAAGTTGACAATCTTTCTCAAAGGCTCTGTAAATTGCTGGGTCACAGAAGGGGAAAGGACAGCAGTAAAAAGCTGAACCTGCTGGTGTAAACATGATCCTGCATTGAACAAACTGTAACCAATAATCTGCGAACTGCAGTTTCTCTTCCAGGTTGATCCCGGCCCAGCATTTACGGTTTCTTTTCTGATGTCTTTCACGCTTGCTTCTTTAAGGGAGCGATAGTAGTCTTGTCTGAAGACATTTGATACATCGCTGCAGTGAGATGGCATTACGGCATCCCTCTGGCTGCACGCGTGGGTCGGGGAAAGGGGAAGGAGAGGCAGGAGCATTCACGCCGTGGGTCAGAGCGTTTGCAGGCAGCCCGACACTGGGCTGCAAGCAGAGCATTTGCCCTCAGCATCGTAGATCCTCATGGGCTGTGGGCAGCTTTCTGAAGCCACCCGTGGTACACCAGGCTTGCCACACTGCCCCCTGTCTGGGGGATCCAGTGAAGCAGGAGGCTGACAGATGACTGGCTAAAAAGCTGCTACTTCGCTTATTTTAAAATCCACATACATATTTAGGTTAAGCTTTAATGAGCAATGTTTCCCTTTCTGCCATTTTTCTTTCTCTGCTAAGCTGAAGGACAAGGGGGTCTCTGCTAAGAAGTGAATGAAGCTGAGCATGGCTGGGGAAGAGGAAAGACAGTCTTGGCACGTCCCAGCATCAGCATGTAGGAGGGCTTTCCAATGTCAGTATTCTCATCCGTAACGACGGCCTCTTTGAAAGGCTGGAAAAGCCTCAGCAGCAGCTTACAGTCATAAATCAAAACAACAGCTCGATGCAAAGCAAGGGTTCGTTCCTATTCATCTAACACCTTACAGTGCCATGCTTTTTGAAGGCAGAAAATAGTTTTCAGTTACAAAATAATTTTCCTTCTATAGTTTTCCATAACAGAGACAAAGGAAAATTCATAAGCTGCACCCATTGTTCTCCACATTATACAAAGAAAAAAAAATCTTGCAATGCAAAGACCACTGTCAATTTCAACAGTTGATCTAAGATCAGGTACAGAACGTTTAAAAGGACTTCCTTTTAAATTGAAGTCCTGATGTAGTTTTAATAGCAGTGGCATAATCACTACAGTTTAATGCTGTCTTGCTAATGACTGAAAAGAGATGCCAGGACAAGCTACACCATCAATTCTAGGGACACCTTGCTTCTTCAGTGGTTTTAAGACTCAAAATCCACCTGCATTAAATTTAATCTAATCTGTAAGCCAGCACTTGCAAGAGCATAGTTTGTACTGGAAAAGAAAGTGGCATCTTTTTTTCCAAAGACATTAAACTCAAATTGTTCTGAAAGATTATAGCAACTGATAGCCTAAATAATCTGTCTGTTCAATAGACTTTCTTGAAAACTACCATACAGAAATTTTCAAGTTGTTCCATCCCATACAAAATACCACTTTAACATACCGAAGGAGAAAGAATGGTTTAAGTGCATCGAATGTCTATTAAGACTTAAGAGCGCCTTCATTAAAATCTTAATTATTTATAATATATTTTATTTTCATTAATTTTCTCTGTTAACTCTTGTGAATTTTATTCTTTAATTATGTTTAATTTCCTCTTTTAGTGCTGTGTATGTGTCACTGATTAATTCATACAGCTTTTCTTGTGGTGGGCATAGGCTTAGGTGGGCGCAGGCTCCACTGCAGGACCAGTACCTTACATGATTCCAGCTCCGGTACTGCTCAACAGGCACTGTTTTAACTGTTGTGGATCCTAACGCTTAGCTATTTAAACTGTCATAGGATCATTTAATTAAATGGTCTCTGAGGCTGTGGTCTAGACTAACAAGCTTTAAAATCTCGATTCTTGCAAGCACCGTATACTAGCAATATAATGGCAGCTTGGCTCCGGATATCTTCATTCACAAAGCAGAAAGCATTTGATGAACTCAAGGTACTTCCATCTCCTCTGCGATCTTGAGCCTTCGCACTGTGTGTGTACACAGTGCAGGCTTTTATGCCAGATAGTGATAAAGATTTTCAGTAGGCCCCTGTCTTAACAGAGCTGCAAGTCCTACATCAGCAGCAGAAGTATAAAGTCCAGTGTAACATTATGGCAAAGTCCATTATTTAACCTTAGGATTTCAAATACTGCACCACTTGAGCTTTACCCTTGCAGTCTATAAGGTAATAATAGTAATTTCAGTGAAATTGCAGCCTTGCAAAGCTCTGCTACATACACAGCCTTCTTCACTGTAACACAAGATTTACAAGGCAATATGTAGGAACTAGAACGTTTTAAAACCTGATGTGGATATTTGAATTAGCAAAGCACTTTACAATGGTTAGTGGTAGGGGATGGATGACAAAAACGAGTCATGATAATACTATTTTTCTGCAGAAGTGTTAGCAAAACAGATGTTAAGTCTCCTTTTTCTTGATGTTCAAACAGATATTTTTTTTTCAGTATCTTCTTTAACCTAAGTCAGATCTCTTTCCATTACAAATTCCATTTGCTCCCGTCACGCTCTGCACAGGAGGGCATACATCACACCCTTACTCCCAGTCTGCTCGCTGCTAAACAGGTTGGGTTTCTCACAGGCTTGCAGGTCCCCATATGTGCACAGGCTGCCCAGCACAGGAGCAACAGCCCCTGGTGGTGGCCCAAACCACATGGCACACTTTTGTGTCCTTTCTTGTTCTTGCAGCCTGAATATTTAATAGGGAAAAGAAAAGCATCGTCCTTGCCTGCCCAGGAGCCAAGGCCCAACTGCCTAGTGGTGTCACAAGCCGACTCACCAGCATCTCCCTCACCTTCTCTCACAGATGCTTTATCTGACCAAAGAAGGTCTGCTTTCCTTATTCTGTAATATACTCTGCATGTTAATACCTGCAAGCCACATTTAGATCAGCAATGAAAGGAAACAATTCAAGAATGAAGAAATGGCTGACTCAAATTTTCACACTCTCCTCGAGGAAAGTGGGTTTTGTTCCCTTAAGGATCATTGTTTTGCCTTGGGGAGCAAAGCCCCTAAAATCTGTATTTTGTATTCCACACGTCTGATGTGAAGTAACAGTAACTTGATATAAAGGACATCTTGAAATATTCTGCCTTTGTGAATATGAATGTAGGAATCTGCAGAAACTGTGAATGAACATTTACAACAAACTGTGAGCCTCCTACTGATGCACTCAAATACAAAACAGGAGGCGAGAGAGAGAAGGAAGAGATGAATTTGTTTTCCTAGCAAACAGCTGTCTTCTTTAACAGAAGAAACTAAAAAGAAAACAGTGTGCAAAGAGGCCAAAAGCTACATTAATTACAGTATTTTTAGATGCTACAAGCACAATTTTGATAAACACTCTAAACTGTGAAAAAACTGTACTGTCAGTGCAATTAAGTCTTTTTTCTTGGTGCAGCATCATCAATGCATGTGCCTGCTGAGAATATATTGTGGGCTGTGCAGTGCAGTTACCCTTTGATTAATGATTCAAGGCAATCAGTAGGGACCACACAAACTCCTGGGGGATGCCACAGTAAGCAGCACAATGTCATCATTTAATTTCTTCTCTTGACCTACATTAGAAAGAGTGAAGACAGTCACTATTAAGGGCCAAATTCCAGCCGTAGTTATAGAAAACAACTCCCACAGAGTTAAAAATAATAGGTACACAGCTTAGGAGCAAAATTTGGCATGGAGAGATTACTTCTTGGATATTTGGAGGGATGTTATTTATTTATTTAGATCAACTGGAGGATGTGGGAAGGTGTCAGACTAATTCTTATGTTAACTTTAATGGCTGGGCTGCTGTGAGATGCCCATAACAGAAAAAACAATCCCTCTAGCTGAAAAAAGCTAGATGTTGTTTCCTAGCTGGTTAGTATTTCTGTTTAGCCAGAGCATGGCATTAGAGCTGGTATTTTATCAGGATAGACTTAAAAGTCAGCCTGAAATAATCTTTTTGCTAGAGGCACCCACAACTAGTGACATCAGCCTGTCAGTTGGATTGCTTTTCTTCACTGACATGAAGTCCTCCATTTCATGCCAGTGGGCAGTGATCATATTATCTCATGAAGTATTCAGAGCTGAGCAAGGTAACACAGCATATTTGGCTTTGTAGCCTTCAGCACTTAGAAAACACCAAGAAGTTCAAAAATGTTGTAGCACCTCCTTCAAAAAATGTCTACTGTTTGGGTAGCAAATCTGTCCTCTGCTTCCTGAACCGGCTCTCTGTACAGTATTTATTCTTGCCCAAGGTCTCAGTTATTGTCTTCAAGTACGTCATTGTTTCAACCAAGGTTAACTGAAAGGCCAACATCAGCAATGTTGCCAACTGTTTCTCTGACATGCTGAAATTTTCTACAGTGAGGCTGAAGCTCATCTGCACTAGAGACATCATTTTCTCCAGGGCTAAGTGTTTGGAATGTATTTCCTAAATAACCAAAGGGCATTTATGTGCAAAAGCTATTTTCAGCTTTGACTTCATTTATAAACTCAAAGCATCCCACTATTCTCATTTTTCCCATAGGGAATAGATGCAAGAATAGATATGATGGATGCTAGTCACATCACTTTCTGCACTTCAGAAAGTTGCTCAGACACTACAGTGTGAAAATCTACATGATATGAAATGTAACAAAAGAATATAAATGCTTAGATATATGAGATTACAGATAAGGAATAATTCTGGCTGTAGTGGGAGTTGTCAGTTTAAGCAGCTTCACTGGGTTGTTAAACAGGCACACACATATCAGTGGAAGGTTAATATTTTTGCTAAGTAGAAGTACTATAAAAGTTTCTACTTTTTTTTTTTTTTTAAATCCCTATGATGTTGCTTATGAAATGTAGTCCACAGGGTCATATACACTGAAATTTGACTTCAAATCTACAAATTGTTACCCATTAAATACTTCTTTTGAGTATGGTCATAAAAAAAATCCAGAACAAAACAGCACACTCTGTGCTTAGGAAGCCCACAAGGAGCTGCTTCTAGCCTAGCATTAAAGAATTCAGCAGTAATGCAACTCCATCAATTGTCTACTAAATTTGAAATTGACCAAAACTTGTAAAGACATTCATCATTTGGGGCGTTCACCAAGAATTTGTCTTTTTATCTTTCAATGCATAAGAAAGTTGATTTTAAATTTGATAAGTCACAGCAGGGGCTGAAGCCATCTTCTATGTACTTACAGGCAGTTCACCGGCTGTCATGGGCTGCCATAGCTTTCCTCACCTTCAAACCAGAGACGGTTTAATGCCTACGCCTTTACAACTGGAATGGTACATAAAGCTTGCTGTCTCATAGAAATAGTCTCAGATTAATCACTTTATTATTGCAAAATATTAAGCTTTATGTGTTAGGCAAACCGAGTTATTTCTATTGCTGAATGAATATAACTGGTATGTACCTCTTAATAATGTATCTCTCTCAGCTACTTAAGGGGGGGTAGGTTCTTTTATATGCATCAGGCATAAAAATACAACTCTCATGCCTGGTTTCCCCATCCTTGTGTATCCATCTCTCTTTATGTAAAGAAGTGACCCATTCTCCCTGAAAAGAATAAAGTTTTTAACCCTCAAAATCTAGACTTCAAAATCCTTCAGGTGCTTGGAGCTGTGCTTCCATGCTTAAGCAGAACTAGCCCAAGACTGAGAGAGTTGAGGAGTAAAGTTACTTTACTGGCAGACAGTCTCCATTCCAAGGATTTCTCTTACCCATTAACTATTAAATATAAAAATAGTTCTATTTTTATATATGGACCAAGCACCAGGACCACTGTATTCTATTTCTGCTGCCCTCCCCTTGTGAGCCCTACCAGCTAAGAAGCTCTGTCCTCAAAATTTAAAAGAGAGTTAACTGGACCGATTTCAGGAGGAGGAAGGAGGGTAACTAAATCAGTGTACACCACAGACTTATATTTCCCTGGTGACACACTTCAGGCACTTAAATCCTTCATCAGTGAGACCTTGAATGTGTATTTTGCAAATGGAAAAATAACCTAGAAGCAGCCAATCTAACCTTCAGAATAAACTGCCTAGTCTTATTCCAAAGAAAGTGGGATTAATTGTTCTTTAGAAGAGCCCCCCTCTCTCCTCTGACTGTGGAGAAAATCTGAGTGAATCCCTGGAGCAAGAATCTCTGAACACTGTTGCTGCTCCCTTCCTGCCTCATGGTCTCATGTCTACACTCATCCTCTTAACAGTCACTGGACCAGAGAAGCCCAATTTGATAAGAATCAAAACTGACAACCTACCTGCCTGATCAAGTGCCTCAGTGTCTTCTAGGGACCAAAATTCAAGGCCTAAATAGGAAGACCATAAGACATTACCGACCACCCAGATAGAATGGCAGCACTGACTGCTATACCATGAGAGATTAGAGGAAGAAAGGGCAGGAAACACGAGAACAGTAGGAGCCTTCAATTACTCTTATGAAGGTTCACACTGGTACATAACACAGAGATCACATTTTTATGAGGCCATCGACAAGTACATCTTGAAGCAGCTGTGAAGGAAGCCCACAAAGTGGGACACCTCCGTCAACCTTGTCCTGACTCACACGTGGCTTGGCTCAAAACTGGACATGTGAATCTAGATAAACTCTGTATCCCTGCAGGAGCAATAAAATTCAAAAAGATACGCCGCAATTTTGCTCTGTTTCAAGAGGTAGAGCCACACAAAGATGGATAAACTTGTTTAAAATGGGCAGCTAAGAGAATTAAAACCTTACAGAGAGTGTGGAGATTATTGAAGGAGCAGCACTGATGAATGCATACCACAGATTTTTTTAAAAGTATTTTTAGAAAGGGTGGAAAAGTCATGAGGACTGAACAGCAGGTAAGGGAGGTTATTAGAAACAAGAAGGCATCCCTCAGGAGGCTGAAGCTGTGTCACACCTAAGGAAAAGGAAATGATCATGAACTCTGGCAGATTAAATGTAAAACCCATAACTAGGAGGGTCCAAAAGAGAGTTTGAAGAGCAACTGGCAAAAGGAATTAAAACTAAATACAAAATCTTTCTTCAAACACATCAGTAGCAAGAATCTTGGCAAAGTCTGTAAGGCCAACTGATGATCAAAGTACACAAGAGAAACCTGAGAGAGGACAAGATTGCAAAGAATAAAATAAATTCTTTGTGTTAGTGTTCACTGTAAAAGAAACTGGGCAGATTTCCATGCTGAAATCCTTATTTTTGGGGGACTCAGTAAAGGAGACCTCTGGCTTCCATATTGTATTTTACAGTTACTTAAAAGTGGCTGGTAATAAACTGCAAAAACCTTCTGGCATTCAGTAAGCAGTTCTAAAAGGAAGCAGGAATGAAATCAATAGTCACCAGCAGTGGTGAGTAACCTCTGCCTACAAGCTGTCAAAATAGTTGAAGATGGTAAATGCAAGTTGAGTTTTTCAAAATTGGTTAGATGATAAATAGATTTGCATGTCCAAAGAAAAGCAATGAAGCTGGTGAAGGGTCTAGAGCACAAGTCTTATGAGGAGCAGCTGAGGGAACTGGGGTTGTTTAGCCTGGAGAAAAGGAGGCTGAGGGGAGACCTTATCACTCTCTACAACTACCTGAAAGGAGGTTGTAGCGAGGTGGGTGTCAGTCTCTTTTCTCAG
>NW_008794408.1:1299154-1317834 GCF_000699145.1 Aptenodytes forsteri | reverse complement strand
GAGGCTGCCCAGGGAAGTGGTTGAGTCCCCATCCCTGGAGGTAAATAAAAGACCTGTAGATGGCACTTAGGGACATGGTTTAGTGGTAGACTTGGGGGAGGTTTTGATTGGGTGGTAGGGAAAATGTCCTTTTTTGAAGAGGGGGGGAGGGACATGGTTTAGTGGTAGACTTGGCAGTGTTAGGTTTATTGTTGGACTCAATGATCTTAAAGGTCTTTTCCAACCTAAATGATTCTATGATTTTTTTTTATTCTAGATAAGAAAAATTCATAAAGTTTGATGCAAGGACCCTTATATTTCAAGTAACACTGATATTGTTTTATCTTCATCAATAAGAAGGTGACTAATCTATTTGTCAAAACTTGAAATAATAGTTTAAGTTGTGGTGCAAGAATTTCAGCCCCCCGCTTCCCTCACAGCACACTCCTTTAGACACTAATTTTGGATTATTAATTCAATGGGAGATTGAATATGAGTATAACAGGTTAAAAAAAATGATGCTTTTTGTTTTGGATGAACTATTTTTCCAAGCCAAAATATGTTATCACTCAAAAACACAACATAAAAATACTGTAATAAACAACCCCAAAATACCTGCCTGAAAACAGGTCACTCACAGTCTTTGAGGCAATTTTAATGTCTTTCCTTTCATGTATCAAAGAGCCTACCTCTAAACTGCTTGCTTCTTTCACTGATGCGGGTTTACCTAAATGACCTGATCTTTGAAGAAAATTGACTAGAAATGACCTAGCAAAGAGATAATTTTATTTTGTGTTGTACTTTGTTCTTGTTCCAATATGTTGAAAGATCCTATTTCTCAATGATTATACAGTCTTTTCAGAGCAGTGCTTTCAAAGTAATTATGATGCTCGCCATTTGTACCCAGATGTCTGCTTGTATAGACAAAGGTGATGTCAGAGCTGATGCATTTTCCAGGAGGAACATTTGTCCGCTTTCTTCTCCCTGAAATACACAAGCTGGGCTTTTTTCCTACCTCTCAGAAATCTGAGTGAGATCCATCTTGTCTAACTCTAGCTATCTGTAAGTTTCATTCTTATATTTCCTCATAAAAATATCAGTACGGGACAAGACCAAGGGTTCATGTGATCTGGTATTCTGTTTCCATCAACGGCTCTAGACATCTGCTTGAGGATAGTAAAAACAGGGACAGCCATATAGAATCATAGAATCATAGAATGGTTTGAGTTGGAAGGGACCTTTAAAGATCATCTAGTCCAACGCCCCTGCCATGGGCAGGGACATCTTTCACTAGATCAGGTTGCTCAAAGCCCCACCTACAACCTTAGCTCGAACACTTATGATACTTCCCCTGAGTACTTTCCTAGCTTCCAGCTGTTTTCCACTCAGTTGATTTCCAGAGTCTGATGTGGTTTCTGTGTTTACTAACCCCCAACAGATACTCCTTCCAAGTACTTGTCCATTCCTTCCTTGAGCCCATGTATACTTTTATCATTCACAGCATTGCCTATGGGCAAGCTCCTTGGTTCTGATTCCCATTGCATGAAGGACTGTCTCTTTTGTCTGTTTTGTAATGGGCTTCTCATAGATTCATTTGATGCCCCTAGTTCTTGTATTGGAAGAGGCAGCAAACACTATCTCCTTTTGCCATGGCATTCATGATTTTAGAGTTGTTATAACCCTGTCTCCTCCATGCCTCTCATCTCTCTGTCAGTTTTTCACGGTGTGGTGGGTTGATCTTGGCTGGCTGCCAGGTGCCCACAAAGCTGCTCCTCATTCCCCCTCCATTAACAGGACAGGGGGAGAAAATAAAAAAAAAATGCTCACGCGTTGAGATAAGGACAGGGAGATCACTTACCAGTTACCATCACGGGCAAAACATACTTGACTTGGGGAAATTAATTTAATTTATTGCCAATTAAACAAAGTAAGATAATGAGAAAAAAGAACAAATCTAAAAACACCTTCCCCCACCCCTCCCTTCTTCCCAGGCTCAGCCTCACTCCAGACTTCTCTACCTCCTCCCCCTGAGCAATGCAGGGGGATGTGGAGTGGAGGTTGCGGTCAGTTTGTTATGCATTGTCTCTGCTGCTTCTTCCTCCTCACACTTTTCCCCCGCTCCCGTGTGGGGTCCCTCCCATGGGAGACAGTCCTCCACGAACTTCTCCAATGTCAGTCCTTCCCACGGGCTGCAGTTCTTCACAAACTGCTCCAGCATGGGTCCTTTCTATGGGGTGCAGTCCTTCAGGAACAGACTGCTCCAGCATGGGTCCTCCATGGGGTCACAAGTCCTGACAGCAAACCTGCTCCAGTGTGGGCTCCTCTCTCCACAGGGTCACAGGTCCTGCCGGGAGCCTGCTTCTGTGTGGGCTCTTCCAGGGGCTGCAGCTTCCTTCAGGGCACATCCACCTGCTCCAGCATGGGGTCCTCCACTGGCTGCAGGTGGATATCTGCTCCACTGTGGACCTCCACGGGCTGCAGGGGGACAACCTGTGTCACCATGGTCTTCACCACAGGTTACAGGGGAATCTCTGTTCTGGCACCTGGAGCACCTCCTCCCCTCCTTCTTCACTGACCTTGGTGTCTGTGGGGATGTTTCTCTCACATCTTCTCACTCCTCTCTCCCAGGTGCTGTTGCACAGCAGTTTTTACCCTTTCTTAAGTACATTATCACAGAGGTGCTGCCACCGTCACTGATTGGCTCAGCTTTGGCCAGCGGTGGGTCCGTCTTGGAGCTGGGTGGCATTGGCTCTGTCTGACATGGGGGCAGCTTCTGGCATCTTCTCACAGAAGCCACCCCTGCAACCCACCCCGCTACCAAAACCTTGCCACGTAACCCAATACACATGGCCAGCCCACCAAGTCACAGCTTGTATGGAAGCTGTTCCCTGCCTTTGATTGCCCTCACTACTTTTTCCTGAATCTTTTCCATTTCTGCAATGCATCCTTTTTGAGAAGAGGGGATAAGAACAGTACAGTGTTCAAGACATGGGTGAACCACAGACTTACAAATGTTCAGCTTGTTCTTTGTCTAGTTTTCTATTCTTTTCCTATAAATTCCTAATATTTGACATTTTCTGATTATTACTGAGATGGTAGTTCTATGAAAATAACTGTCATAATCAATAACGTCTCTGTGAAACTATTGGTTCTCCAAAAACCAGAGTTTATTTCCAGGCTCCTTTGCCAAAATCTCCCATCCTCTACCTTACTATATCTCTGGTTTTGTTTAAAAATATATTTGCTGAATGTGTGGGATGAAGATTAGTAGTAGCAAAAAGTTGAAAATAACAAGAATGTTAAAGTCATTTGCATGGTTCTTGCTTGTGTAAACAAGCCCTACAAGTAAAGCATTACTTTTTCCTCATGTATTAATTCAACTCCTAACTCACATGGCAAATAAAGGAGCAAAGGGAAAAATTCTCACAAAGAATGAGAAGACGTTGATATGCCCATGACCAAGCTGAGTACGTGCCTAACACCCTGATTAGGATGCACTTACTGCTGCCCTGAACCTAGAAGAGGCTCTCAGTAAGCCAGGTGACGCTTGGTATGCCAGCCAACTGGGCCCCGGGATGCTATAATGAGTCTGAAGTTTTAATTTTCCCTAGGGAAATATAAATCCTGCATGCATTCAACTGTTGTATTTCTGATACACGTGCTTGCATAGACAAGATAATGAGATATTTATAAGTGGCATGATACATTACCCTATAAAATTGATGAGCAATCCATGCATCATGCTCTAAGAGAATCAAGAAATTAATCAGTCACAAAGTATCCTTTCTTGCTTCCGAATTATAATTTTTAGAGGAGCTGTGAAAACTGTAAACTATTAAGAAGTCAAAAGTTAACATTCTGCAATAACACGATTTCTGCATCTGATTTGAAAACTACCTAATAGAAAGATTTAAGTGCTTATTTCTTCCATTAAATAACACAGGTGAATAATGCAGTCAGTGGTTCTGTTCATCTACCAGAAAACAGGCAAAGGGAAAGAAAAAATCCACCAAAAGGGCATATTCAGGAGGTTTTGGCAGGGAGAAGAACTATCCAAAACCATGAAGATACACAGCTTAGGGCAGGAAGCCTTTCATATGAATTATACGGGCTACAGGATTATCTTCCAGAAGTGGCTTTCAATAGCTTATGAAGAACTGTTCAAGGGCTGGAATAGATAGATGACTGGAGAGAGCATACCTCCACCGTTACAATATAATAGCCAGAAACTTGGCACAAGTCTTTGGACCCGAGAGTTAATTTCACTTTCAGGCAGCTCCAGAGGCCTTATACGTATTACCTCTTCCTTGCCTGGAGCTGGCTATAATTCAGTCTTAGACAAGATATACTAGAAATATTTTCAGAACCCTGCAAAGTTCAGAAATATTCACATCAGAGAGATACTCCACTCTGATGCAATGCCTACTTTAAGCAAACCAACAGTTTATCAGCTAAAAATACTTTTGGGTATTTTCAGCAAGAGCCATGATATTGAAGAGATTGTTCTTCAATTCATTGATTCCACTAGGTTTTGGGTTGGTCTGTAATCCTTAAACATTAAGAGTAATATCACAGATGGAAGAATTAATTCTATCAGGTAAGACTGCGAGTCATTTTGTTGAGAAGGAAAAGGGACAAAGTAAAAGCAAGCCAAACCACACTCAACTGAAACTGCTGAGTTAATCTGTTTTGTTCTTTTGCACCCCTTAGAAAGACACTTGCTTCCTGTTCATTTAATACCAGCCTTCCATCACCATTATTTCATTCTTTCTTTTGGACTTCAGCTAAATGACAATTGAAGATCTTAGTAAATGTCTCTTAAGATTTTTGAAATGTTTTTTTCCAAAGGGAAATCATGACTTGACCAATTTATCTCAGCTTGAAAAATAAGAATCCTTCGACCCTGTCAAGGCAGGAAGAAGGTTTAAAAAATTACTTGGAAGCGAGCATCAGCTATATAAAAGAGAAACACATGACAAAAACTTGAGCAAATTACTGTCTCACCAAAAGGCACAATGTTCATCTGATTAGTAATACACTTAAATCCCTTTGAAGACATTTACTTTTCCCTCCTGACCCCTGAACTGGAGAAGAAAAAAACAGCAGAACACAAGTTCCTCCAAGCTGCAGACATCCCCATCGAGGAAAAGAATGAATTTTAGGGTTAAATTCAGAGGCATCTAATCACGTACTGAAAATGAAATTCATACATATAGTACTCATTCAATCTCGAGAGTACACATGTACTCTGCAGCATGTATGTTCTAACATCTAATGTAGAATGTAACCTTTTAATAGCTCTAGAAGACTCAAATGGATATGATAATGACTTTTTAATAATATTCCTTTTTCCATCTTAAGAGAGAAACTTGCTAATCCATTTGCTTCTTTATTTCAGATTTTGTATTAGAAAGGTATAAATTACACAAATAGAGTTAAATTTGAAGTAATTCTCAATCACAAATCAAGTGACTGGAAAGCAAAGATTAATTTGTGGTGAAAACAAGAGAAAGAAAATTAAGCCTGTGCATATGGACTATAGGATAGAAAAAATAAAACAAGCCAGCTGGGTAACAAGAAGAGGTAATGCTGTACACAGAAGCATACCAAGCATCAGACTTTCTTGACTTTTTAGACACCATTTTTTCTTACCTAAAAGTAAATTACAAAAATAACTAATATGGTAAAGGACAAGACTTTTCTGAGAAGTACTAACATTATATGCTGAAAAACTGAAACAACAAATCTCAGTGCCTTTCTGACCTATCTATTCTAGATTCCCTCTAATTTGCAACAACTATGGCAGTGCATAGATTCCTTTCTTTTAATCTAAGCTGACTTATTTACTTGCATATTTATGTATGCAGTTCAGCAACTCTTAGAAGCGCTCCCCTCAGTCCCAGCCTGTCCCTGTATCCCTCATCCATTTCTTATTTGAATTTTTCCTGTTAACTCCCATCTTCTCTTACTTGACTGTTTTCCATGTGATGTTATCAAAAACTTTTTCCAAAATAATACTACAAGATACTTATTAAAGTGGCTCATCTTTTCATAATTAATAGTTTGGGGTCGACTACTAAAGGATGATGTTCAAAGTTATCAATACCGTCATTTTTTTCTTAGGAGGCTTGGAGTTTCTCAAACTTACCTTCATCTCCAATTCTTCGTTGGCAAGGGGTTATGATTCCCTCCCTCAACAAGATCAAAAATTAACGCTCATTCTTAGAATTGTCCTTTACTGGACCTCTCCACCGACATTATTGGTACATTTGAAGATAGATGCTTTGCAGTACTCTTTTCCAGAGAGGCAAAGACTGCTTGTGAAATTTGAATGACATCGTTACGGGCAATGCAAAAGAAACAAACAAAAAAAAGTCAACAACAAAACTTCACTTTCAACCAGCATCATTTTCTCCTCTTCCCCCTGACCTTTTCAAAAGCAAGATAAAGATTATTTTAAATGAGGTGTACAAAATGACAAACACCAGCTAGCTGTCCTAGTAGTTTCCTTTGGGGAAAGCCTCTATTTGAAAGAAGTGACTCATTAGTTTCTGTGCTTTCCAAATGACAAAATGCCTTCACTGCACTTCCCTCAAGCACTGTACTCTGCTTGCCTTCTGTAGCATTGAAGAGATGTCAGCCACAGTAGCCGGTTTTTGCTTCAGGATCGGATTGCCCTGTGAGACCCCTACTCTCTCTGAAAACAGGAATCAGGTTCCATGGAGAAAATACAAAAACATAACTAGACTTATTTCTATAAACCACAGCAGAATTGCGTATTTCTGGGAAGTTCTAAAGTAAACTAACAAAGCGAAGAAATTAAAAGCAGAACCAGTTCTGCTGTTTGTGAAACAACTGAGGGCAGCTACGCTCATTCCTGAAGCTGGAGATATGCTCAAGCCACAACACTTGCCCCTGGGCATGCTGTCAGATACTGGGTTCCCTAGGACAACCAGTCCAGATGGGAACAAGCAACTGACACGTTTAACCTCCCACAGTCAGAGGTAACACAGTGGAGCCCAAAAGGGACTGCAGGGACCAGGAAAGCTGATTTTGGATTCTGCAAATAGTACCAGCCCTCACTGAAGCCAACAAAAAGGAGTTCAGGTTTAGGAGATCTGTGTGAGAATCAATAAAATGAACAGAAAGAAGAGCAACATAGTGTACGGGAACAAGATACACCTTGTAGAAATGTAAAAATCTTAAAAATTAATTTTAAGGAAAAAAAAGAGGCAAAATCCTTGTCTTCCCTCCTACACACACACTAAGTGTCCCATAGTTTTATAATTTTTTTTGGAGTCTACAACAAAAAGTTGTTATAGCCATGCAGTGCTCAGACACAAAACTCTCAAAAACATCAATAGCTCAGTGGATGTATTTAGAGGAGTACTCGAAGACTAAAACTTAGCTGGCAAAGGAGAAGTCAGTGGGAATGTAGATTCAGCTTTCCTTCAAACAACATTAGTTTCAGTTAAGAAGTTCTACTGTGGCCCTTCATCTTCCCCTCTGCAGTTTGCACGTGGCTCATCAGAAACGTACACCACCGAACACTGCTGTGTAATTACTGTATCTGCACCGATGGTCGACTATGCCGGTGTTCAACCCAACCTACAGCTACTAACTCTAGCGTGAAGTCCCCCAAGCCCTTATTAGCACAGCAGGTTGGGGACGTCCTGCGCGCCAGGAACGATGGCTGCCCACCACTGGACTACCTGTCAAATCAGAGACTTTGACGTACTCCCATGGGGTCCTTCCCACATGAACAGTGCGCTGCCCAGGCTATTCCTAGGATAGCACAGTAACTCACTGCACCTTTGCCTAAGCACTCAGGACTTTGCCATGAAAACAGCCACCAGGCAGCCTTCACGCCAGACTGCTCCTACCATTTTTTCCCTTTGAACCTTTGTCACAGACTTTATTTCTCTTTGCTCTGAAGAAACTTCTTTCAAACACTTTCATGCCCTGAATACAGAATACCCGAATCAGCTTCCTAATGTGTTTTTAGCAATGCTTGCACTGAGGCTCTACTTCGAATGTGAGAACAGGATGCCTTGACAAAACAGCTCCACATCCCAAGCCCAAGTGTGGAGTCTGCCACCATAACTGTTCTGATTAAAATAGAAAGCATTACTGAATGCAGACAAAAAAGGCCATGAAGTACAGATTGCTAAGCTCATAAGGATTCTGCGAATGGGTCATCAAGGTTTACATTTACAGTACAGATGCTAAAACCAATGCTCTACCAGCAATATCAGTATGTTTCCCAACAATTTTTTAAAAAGTTTTCTTCCAAAATGCTCACAGGAAGGTGAATTCTCAGCATGGACTAACATTGTCAGAAACCTCATTGAAAGGCTTTCTAAACAAAGTAATATTCAGCAGCACAGACCTAGTGGAATTTGATGTTGTCCTTATAATTACAGCTTAAATTTATTTTCAGATGAAAACGAAGCATTTTAATAGGAACCGTTTCATGAATACAAACCTTGGACTCTTAACTCAGGATTTTGTCAATTTACTTAGAATACCTATAAACTTTCACCACTGCCCACTACGTAAATGACAGGCCTCCCTGCAATTTCTATAGTGCTTTGCATGAATTTTCCAAACACATTTTTCAGTTAAGATATAATATATTACGTTAGTTAAATATATAGATTTCAAAAGCAGAAGTCTCCAAAAATGGAAGGAACTTTTAAAGCAATTCATGAAGACAGTAGCTTCCCTGATCAGTTGTGCTGAGTTGCCATAAATATGAGAAAGCCGACGAAGTCTTCCACGTTCCCAACGTATTTGCACATCATATAACTTGACATATGAAAATACACCACCTGCTTCATCTGCTTGCCTTTTATTAATAGGGTAATTCATTTACATGCTGAAGTATATGTGGGAATTTTCTTCCTTAAGTTAACAGCTATACCCCTGAATAGTGGGATACTGCCTACAAGGTAACATTTCAGTGTTTCATCCCACCTCTCAATTTTCCTTCATGATGTGTACTTTCTATCATTACTGTTTTCAGAGAGCTTGGAGGAAAGCTGAGAACACTTTTGTCTAGAACTGAGCAAATTAATAAATAATTTGAATGTATTTAGTTCTTTAAGAAATGCCTACTAAATTTGTCCAAATATAAAACAATATTATGCATGGACATTCTAATTTTAATCTTGATTCCCACATATAAGTTCTATAGAACTACCTCCTAAATGACTGTCCTAAAATGTATTTGTTATCTTGAAATGAAACCCTGGTTAGCAACAAATGAACTCACATTACTGAAACAGAATACATATAGTGCTATTAGGTGAGGGCTAGAAACATGGCCAGTGAAAATGCCAGACAAATCTCTTTTGACCCACATCGTGCTCCTGAGCCCAGGAAATGAAGCCCAGGCTCGACTTTTATCAGCACTCCTTGGACTCTGCCAGCGCCACGAGGGTAATCACGCAGCGGTGCCGCAGTGTCACCGCGCTGTCAGCCTCGCCGCTGCAGAATAGAGCCCTTGTCTGTCCAGGGATAATATCTAGAATAGGCTCGGCAAAGCACAAGTGAAGGGCTAATAATCTCTGCCCTAGAGAGCACACCCTCTGGCAGTTTGATGCTGCGCTGAAATTCATAAGCACGGCTCTGCAGTCCATGCCCAAACCCTGAAATAGCCATAAAACTCCGCATAGTCTGTTGCCTCTGCTCATGAAATTGAGAAAGACTCAGTGCTTTAAAAGAAAAGCTACAGATAAAAGGTAGCAGGGTGGGAGGAACACAAATAAACAAGTGCAAGTGTTTACATTTTATTCTTATTAGTGGAAAATTTCCCATTCCTTCTTTTCCTTCTCAATCAGCTTTTTTTTTTTTTTTTTTTTGAAGATGCTGAAAAGACCTTCAGCTCTGGGTTTTGTTTCTCCACGTAATTCATCGCACACAGGATCTATGAAGCTGGCAGCATGCTATATAATTTCTCTCTTTGCTCTTTTCTTCCCCTAGTCTTTCAGGCTTCCAAATGGTGAATTGACTGCAGCAAAGAAAATATCATTCAGATCAAATTTTGAAAAATAGTTCAATATACTTTTTTAATAAGGTGATTTTTTTTTTAATTTGTAGTTTTTCTTATGATGTTTGGATCAATCCATTATCTAGCAAACAAAGGAAATCACAGAAAGAAATGTCTTAATGCACTAAGGAACACATTTTTATTACAACATTTGGATGTTTTGGTATAAAGAACTGTGATTGTATCCAAAAAAGTTATTTCAAGTGGACACATTGGTATAGTTTTAAAAATGGTACACACTAATGCATTCTCCAAGCACCCTTGCTGGTTGCTCTCTTCCCGTCCTCTCTTTGTTCAGGAGGTTCATTGAATCACAGCTTTTTTGCCTGCCTGAGTTTCACCCACTCGTTATCAGGAATGAATCACATCTCCGTAGCATCTCCTCTCCTCCCAGCCAGAGTCTCCAAACAGAAGCAGCAGCCCACAGATCAGCTCCTGATTTCAGTCATGCGAGCAATTCTCCCACCCCGGTAGATGTGGGCGACCACCTGTGGCATTTGCACAGCTCAGGCGCTGGCTGGGTACCGCAGGGCAGCGGGGCTGCGCTGCATCAGGGATGCCGGGGGAGCCCAGTCCCTGGCAGTAGGAAGGCATAAACCGACAAAAGCTACGACAGTACTTTCTGCAAAGTCCCTTTCCTCACCTGTGCAGTGCCCCCTCTACTCCCCTTTCCTCCAGGAGTATGGCTCTAAGTCAAAGTTTCTAACCCAGATTGTATTGGCACCAGAATACACTTGCTTCTCTTGTCGCTCTATTCACCTGTGCGGGGGTATGCTTTACCCCATCCTGCAAGTGACCCGGATTATTGACTGATAAATGGTTCAGAAAGTAGTTGGTCTCTCTTTTTCTTTTTCTTTTTTTTTTTCCCCAAACTCTTGTGAAAGCAGCTGACAACCTGGGGTTCAGATTGTCCAATATTTTAAAAGAGAAATAAATGTTCTACTCACAGAAATTACTGATTATTGTAGTCATGAAATGCTGGAGCTGATTCAAGCTTTTCCACTGATGATAAAATAAATACATTCACACTAACAGCTTCTTTTGACAGTTTTTGTTATTTTTACTTTATGTACATGTTTTTTTAAAAAGAGGCTTTATTGCCCAGAACTTTCTTTCTAGAGCCCATTCTTTTTTACAATAACATGTCAAAAAAAGTAACAGAAAGAACACAGTGGGACAGGGGAACAAAAGAGGGGGGAAGAGAGCAAGTGGAAAAAAAATTGAGGCTTACAAATCCATTGAAGGCTTCATGTTCAAATCATAACAATACTGATGGATGAGCTTACACTGAGGAGGGAGGCAGGCACGAGAGCTGCTCACAGATGAGAGCTTGGAAAGAGATGTTAGTACCAACCAGCTTCAGGGTTTTAAGTGCCTCCTTATGAATATGTAATTTTGGAAGATCATTTTCTTAGGCTTTTTATAGACTCAGAGATAACTCAGAAATCCTCCAGATTCAGGGTACATCTCTCTTGACCAGAAGGTCAGCCTAAATTCCTGTGTTAGGTGTCTATAACCAGGTGGTATGGATATCCCAGCTGAGATATTCACATAATTGAAGTTAAAAACATGATTTCAGAGGACTGAGCACTAGAACTTTATGATACGCCTAGACAATATAAGCATTACCACATTACTGGTTATAACAAGATGTAATATTCAGATTCCACTCTTGAAAACTGTGTGAAGATCCATGATGCATCCCAATATCCTAATGTTACTGGATTAAGGTGCAAAAGTGGAACAGAAAGGCAGATATGATCTGAGAAAAAGATTTAATATCTTTGACAGAAGGAATAAAAATTGTGACAGGTGAACAAAGGAACAACAATAAAGGATCCAAAAGAATGAGAAATAAATCTCATTTAATAATATATATTTAAAAATAGATATATTATTCTCTTATTTTAGATTAATTTGTCTCTGTTTTGGGGGTAAGAGGAGAGGTGGGAAAAGACTTTGGGTGGGAAGCAAAACAGTGGAAGCAAGTGGACTCGGAGGATGAACAACCTTCACTGCTACCCCTCTCATCATTCCCCAGAGTCACAGTCCCATTAGGACAGTGAGGAACCTCCTAGTTTTTGAATGTGGACCCAACAAGACCCGACAGAGAGGCGGATGCAGATTTTACTACCATGCCCATCACCTCTGGCGAAATCTTGAGCAAGTCCTGGGAGACGTCTGTTTTCTACCGCTCCCTTTTTTCTCTCTTCTCCGAGAGCCTCGCTTTGACAGGCAAGGCCATCTTTTTCACAAGGCGACATTTCTGTCAACTTGTGACAAATGAGGTAACTGAGTAATATTCTCAACAGCCCAATCCTGCTACAGGTTTGCCACATCGCAGAGCAGCTGATGAGACCATGTGTTCTGCCTACGTCTTTCCAGCACCTGAGACAAGAATGGCTTTTTCTATTTTTGTTACTTTTTTCTAGTACATTTTGTCTTACGAAAAAAAACTTTAAAGCTGCAGTCCATCTCAGCTAACTTTTTCTCTTCCACCCCTTCCCTAGTACCTAAGAGAATGGTCATTATTTCTAAATATAGTAGAAGGCAGTCAAGCAGGATTTTTCCCTGTTAAAAAACAGAACAAAACAAAACAAATCCATACACTTTCTAGGGAAAAAAAAAAAGGGGAGTTTAAAAAGCAAACCAAAAACTTAAATGTGCTGCAGAAATTGAAGTCTCAGTTGCTGTTTAATGCTTCCATTGCTTGTCTTCACTTGTTCTCCTCTCTCTGATCCATCCTGCCCAGCCTTTGATAAAGATTTGCTAACATGAACAAAGCAGCCCACAGTACCCGTTGGCATCTACATTAGCACGTAGCCTACTGCAATAGGAACAGATCTGTAGAGCAAAGCAGCTGGTGCTAGGGACCTGGCATCCACTAAAATGCTGATATAGATGAACTCCTGGTTACTCAAAACAGCAAATGATCTCTGAATTCATCACCCACAGTGAGAGAGACACATTAAGCATCTTTAATTCGCTAGGTTTATTTATAGAAACACAATGTAACTCTGCTTTTTCCTCTATGTAAAAATGTGTTACACTAATATTAGTAACAGCAAACAAACATTATATGGATTTCAGAATTACCCATTCTAGCAGGTGGAAGTACCAGGGTAGCGAAGTAACATCTTCTGACGCTATATAAGCCTTCCCACCATTACAGTAAAGTCAGAGAAGACAGTCTTCTACTACTTCTCTGCTAAAAAGGTAGTTCATCTTAGCAAAAGCTCGCACATCCACTATTTTGTTGGGGTTGGGGTTGGAATCTCACTGCAGCTTCTCCTTTGAGATATCTTTGACTGTCGCTTGTTCCTGGATCAATATTTTACTTCTAAGTTTGCTGGATAAATAGCTTTTGTTCAGTTCTCTTTAGGTCCATTACAAAATATTAATGCATTTCAAAAAAAATCACATCCTTTAATATGTACAGTGAACAGTTGAAGAGGAAGTCTAATTAAGGTGCCTGCACTGATGGACACTTTGTAACCAGCAAAGCCAGCTATCGTAACCAGCATGTCTTTCCAAACGT
Organism: Aptenodytes forsteri; assembly: GCF_000699145.1. NCBI lineage: Eukaryota > Metazoa > Chordata > Aves > Sphenisciformes > Spheniscidae > Aptenodytes > Aptenodytes forsteri. The sequence continues at coordinate 1,304,266 of NW_008794408.1, read as the reverse complement.
GCCATACCCTGCTTGTTTTGGAGCTCCATACTCAAGTGGTATTGAAGATTCAGGCTTCTAAATCAACTTTAACATTCAGCAGAAAAGGGCAAAAGTTAAAAGAAATCTTCTTTCCTTCCCAAAAGATATAGAGGAGAAGGAAAAAAGCAGCAGCTGGGTTAAACAAAATGTTTGTGACCAATCCTCACATGGATGGAGCTCAGGGAAATCGCCTGTCTCCAGGCTTGCCATCACCTGGTGTGGAATTGTTCTTACAGAAAGATTTCATGTTTCCTCCAAGCTTTCATGTTGTTTTGCTTAGAGTTCAAGAAGGAAACAAAACAAAGCTGTCTCTAGAGGGCGATCTGGTTTTATGCACCTTCAATCTGCTCTATACATTTGTGACCAACCTGCAGGGATAAACAAATAATCGGCCCAAACCACTTACATAAAATTAACACTGAAAATCATTACATCAGAATGTGCTAAAGTTGCAAACAACAAGTATTTGAAAGTCAGAGTATTCAAAAAGGAAACTTATCTATAAAATCTTAAGTCAGTCTTTTCTGTACAGGCAAAATGTATCGGCCATTAATTGCACTTTCATTTCCATGCATAAGAGTGGCTGCTTACTATTAGCAAAATTATGGGGGGAAAAAAAAAAGGCAAAAAAAAAAAAGCTGTGCTTGTCCATTTCAGATCTAAGATGAGTCACTTTCAGCTATGGATCATCAAAGACCTGCCAGAGTACATATAAATTGAAATTCCTCAGAATTCCATGACTTCTGTTTCCCTTCAACATACTTCCTTTGAGGTTTAAAAAACAAAGACAAAAATCACTAAGCAAACCAAAGACATTCTGAGGCAAACAGCACCAATAGTTTCACTCCTATGTTTATATTTGGCAAAGTTGTAAACCACTGAAAATAGGATCTTCCAATGCAAAACCAAACCAAACCAAACCTATTTGGTTTCTTAAAAAAAAAAAAAAAGAGACATCACTTACATGATACAAGCCATCCTAACTGCTTCAAGACTAAAATAAATTGAAATGTGCTTTGCAATGCTCTGTTTTCATTTAAATAATCTTTCACAGGTGCCTGCCTGCCTCGTGCAGAAGGATTCCACCTGAAACACTTCTGACACCAGAGTATTCTTCAAAATCTTAGCGGATGTCTGTGGGGCTCTGGGTGCCTCCCTGTGGCCTCAGCTGAGGCTCCCTTTGAAACACAGAAGCACCTTCTGCAGGGAGGTACAGAAACCTCATCAGTCCAGTCCAGCCCTGATTCCAGAAGGGACTTAGAGTGTTGTTTAAGCTTGTGCAGCTTAAAGGGATCTTTCCATCTCTGAAGGAAGAACGATTGGCATGCATTGCTAGCTTTCCATTTCTTCTCTTCTAGAGGTGAGGTGTGCTACATGATCAATCGTAACAAATGCAGGGAAGAAAATAATGAAATAAAACCACTTTACTCGGTATAATGAGTGGTTTATTCATACGGTTATGGAAAATATTTTGAAGCAGTTAAGATTAAACACCACAGGATGCTGCTGAGGTACATTATTTATCAATATGATCTGTACAAGTATTTGGCCCCCTCATCCTGCAAATGATTTCCCCTCTGCAGTGCTTTACCAGGCACTAATTGGTAGCACTGTAGGTAATCTTGCAGCATATTTTCCCTTGCCTTCACAGTGAAGAATAACGTTCTTAGGCTGATATTTTTATCCTTACTCCTTAAGGAAAGACTACAGGAATAACTGCTAAAATTTGAAACATGGCACATGTGGTCCTCACTGACTACTAATTCTGGATTTTACTTCATGTTTTTAAAAAATGGGTTTTCACATGAACAAGGACTTTCATAGCTTTTGCAAGTATAGCAGAAAATTTGTTTTAGCATTTAAGTGAATATGTTTTTAATTTGATTTTACAAACATTTTAATATTGCAGTAACTTTAGGCACATTATTCTGTAACTTAATGGCACTTGCCTGTCAAATTAGTAATGAATACTCACGCATTTCAAGTGTGATTCAGAACCAAGAAGTAAAACTCCTTTGCAACACAGTATCTTCTGACAACATCCATTTACAGATCCAAATGTGCTGCTGTCCAAAGGTGATGGACAACACTCCTGTCCTGTAAGTGGCTAAGCTAATCACTTTCATAGCATGAAGGAAGCAAATTTTGGACTTCTCAAGCAGCTCATTCTGATGAACACCAAGGGAAGAGATGCTCCATAGGTTACGACAGTAAAACTCCTCTGCGGTTTGCTGAGGTTTCTTTTTCCGGCAGACCTATGATCTGTTGCTTACATAAAGTCTGGGAAGCAAAGCAGCTACTTCATGATTAAGTGTTTTAGAGGAAGCAATCATGGGATACTTTCTGGTAACACAAGCATCCAGAGCTATTGCTTTGCTTTGGTGTTTTAGTTCATTTCCAACAGCTCGAGGTTAGTCAAGCTATTCAGCTGCCTAAGCATTTGTATGATGTTATATATAGTAGTTCTGTAGTTAAGGCTTTAATTTTAGGTAACTATGACAGAAGGCAGTTGGAAAGAAGAGGAGAAAAAAAGCAAGTGAAGGTAGAAGTTTACAAATTTGGGAGGGATGCCAACATCACCTCAGACCACAATGTTATACTACAGGTTGGGTAGAGTTCCCCCAAGAACCACAGAGCTGGGTATTAGTAGGAAGACTTACAATGACTCCACCTTGTCAAAATCCATGCTGAATGTGATGCTGGGCCTTGAAGATGTAAAGCATAGATGTATGCACCAGTTGCATACACTTCTAGGCGTGATGGATCATATTCTGGAGTTACAACTAAGGTCTTGATCCTTACATTTTAAAATAAGGCTCATTTCTTCACAAATGTCCAAAATCTAAGAGAACTGATAATACAAGATATAGGAAACTAATAATATATCCATATTATATATGTAACCCCATCATTTTCAGTTTATTCATCGCGAAACACAATTTCTAAAAGAACAAATTACAAATACACATTACTGACCTGAATCTATTTTCTGCCCATTCACCTGTATAGGAGAAGCTTTAACTGCTTGTTCGAGCACAACTATTTCACAGGATTTCATACTTCTCACTGGAGGCAGCCTTGTTACCGCAAAAAGTTTATTTTGATGACACATCAACAACAACCAAGGCATCAAAGAGCATTTCTTCTATTCAAAAGCCTCTTACTTGGCTGGAACAGCTACTTTCATGACTGATACCTTTTTGCATACCAGCTGTAAGCAAGGGCAGGGACGGGGACAGAGGAGGTACAGCAGGCTGCTTTTCTCAACCGCCACCAGCTAGCATTTACTTTGAGCAAGCTCCTGTCCTCCCTCACATGTGCGTGCAGAACACTGTCAACACTAACAGCTTTGCCAAATTTTCTTCCTCCCTGTCCAGAGCCTCATTTATCTATAACATGGTGAGGAACCCGCAGACTGGAGGTACCTTAATTTCCTACAGTGCACACCTACATAATTTTTGTTCACATTTTTATTCAGTCAACACTACAAATGCGTATGCTGATGTGAGCTGTGCCAAGGGTATTTGAAAAGCCGATTCAGCCCTCTGCCCCCACTCCAGAAGATGAGGTACGTGAGCACGCACGTCGAAGTGCAGTGCAGTCCTATGCCTGTAGACTGCTGCTACGCTTTAACATTTCTGTACTTTGCAATGTTTGTAGCAAAACGTTCCCTTCAAGCATTAGCCATCTGGCAAGGTTTGCTTATCAAATCTTTCTGCATGCCACAAGGGAGAACTGTGGGCAGATCTAAGGCAGTAACAAATACACCAGATTAGGCCCTTGGTCTTTTTAGATTTTATCAATTTTAATGGAGAGCAGGGAGAAGAGGAATATTCAACATACCTTATATTCTCCATAAAATTGCTCTGTATTTTGGTAGCACGTACCTTTCCTACACAAAGAACAGTCTGTGCTTTCAAAACACTTACATAAATGTAGATTGGAAACACTAACCAGAAAGGAACCACACAGCCAGGCTAGGTATAATTATCCCTCTAATATTCAGATCAACTCGAAGTATCTTAAATTGTTCATCACATCATAGCCAGTTATAAAAACCTGACACCTGAGAGTATGATGTTGGCTTACTTGAGGAATATTTGTATGACTAACCAACCATGTGCTTGAATTCAGGTTTCAGAATCAAGCCAATAGTTAGGAATTTATTCTATTTCACAGATTCTCGTATTTGCAAAACACAGTTGCAATTTTTTTTCTTCACTCTTCAGAAGATACAAATTCAGTCAGAAGAAAATAACGTCAGGCTTAAGGCAAGAAAAAGCAACCCAATTGTGGATTTATGATTTTGTTGTTTAGAAGGCTGCTAATTCAAACTCCCTCCCTCCCCTTTTATTTTTATATAACTACATAAGAAATTTCTGTCAGAACAATCAGTCAAAGAAACATTAAACACTGTACTCAATGGAATACATCCAGTAAGTAATCATACTGGAATCAGTTTATCTCCAAGAAATTCAAGGGTATGGGCTCCAGCTCCTATGTAAATACTTTCATTTGACTGAAACCAAGTGAAGACACCACCAATTCAGAAGATAAACCTCCCTCTCTTCATCTATTCTGCTTCTGTATACCCAGTACTTATTAATACTGATGTTCAAACTCTGGAAAGAACACATTACAGATTAAGATACCTCAATCCCTCACTTCCTAATTTAAAAATCTTTTCTGAACATGCAAAAATCACTATATTACCTGACCCTATATTACCTCCATGGGTCAGAATTAAAGGGAAGGCAGGGACAGGTGACATTACGGTGGGGGTCTGCTACAGGCCACCTGACCAGGAAGACCGAGTGGATGAGGCCCTCTATAAACAGATAGGAGCAGCCTCACACTTGCTGGTCCCTGGTCCTCGTGGGGGACTTCAACCACCCCAACATCTGTTGGAGGGACAACACAGCAGGGCATAAGCAATCCGGAAGGTTCCTGGAATGAGTCGATGATAACTTCCTTCTCCAAGTGGTAGAGGAGCCAACGAGGAGAGGTGCTATGCTGGACCTTGTTCTCACCAACAAGGAAGGGCTGGTGGGGAATGTGAAGCTCAAAGGCAGCCTGGGCTGCAGTGACCAC
>NW_008794408.1:1159467-1297256 GCF_000699145.1 Aptenodytes forsteri | reverse complement strand
TGCCCCATCCCTGGAAACATTCCAGGTCAGGTTGGACGGGGCCCTGAGCAACCTGATCTAGTTGAAGATGTCCCTGCCCACAGCAGGGGGCTTGGACTACATGACCTTTAGAGGTCCCTTCCAACCCAAACTATTCTATGATTCTATGACATTCTGTGAAAACTAAATATAGTTTTATTTCTATTTAATCACAGAATCCCTCAGGTTGGAAGGGACCTCAGAAGGTATATAGTCCAACCTCCTGCTCACAGGAGGGTCAGCTCTGAGATAAGACCAGGTTGCTCAGGGCTTTACCCTGCTGCATCTTGGAACCCTCCAAGGATGAAGCCTGCCCAACGTCCATGGACAACCTGTCCCACTGCCCAAGTGTCCTCCTAGGGTGAGAAAATTCTGCTTTATAAAAGGTTGTAACCTCCTGTTTTTCAGTCTGTAGCCACTGCCTCTTGTTCACTTGTACACCTCAAAGCCTGGCTCAGACCCTTCCCTGTAGGCACCATGGTCCTGCTTTTAGGTCCTCTGAAGCCATCTCTGTCCCAGGCTGAACAAGTCCCTCTTCCTCAGCTTACCCCAGCACTGACCAATTTGGTGGCTGTCTGCTGAACTTGAATTTATCAACATCTTTCTTGTACTGGAGTGGGTAAGAGCCATAGGCAGGACTCCAGGTGCTTTGTGGAGCGGAGGGAGACAACCACTGTCCCAGTCTCCTGGCTGTGCTCCCACTGATGCAGCCATGGATACTATTGCCATCTCTGCTGCCACGGCTCGCTGCTGGCTCTGTCCAGCTTGCTGTCTGCTAAGACCTCCAGCTCCTCTCTGCAGAGCTGGTCCCCAGCCTGCATCGTTGCAGAGGGATGGTCCATCCCAGTTGCAGGACTTGCATTTGCCCTTGTTGGATTTCATGACTGTTCTATTGGCTCACTCCTTTTGGTTGTCTAGGTCCCTCTGAGTGGCAGCCCTACCCTCAAGCATATTGAGGGCCTCAGTTTGCTGATGGTGCCTTCCATCTCCTCCTCCAAGTCATTGATAAAGATATTAAACAGGATAGGACCAGGACAGACCCCTGCAGTACTGCACTTGTAACTGATGTCCAGGTAGAGTACAATCACTGAACTTTAGCCTGACCATCCAACTGTTTTTTTCACACATCTGGTAGTCCATTGATCTAGTCTGTAATGTCCTAACTTGGACAGAAGAATACTGCGGCAGATGGTGTTGAAAGCTTTGCTGAAGTCGAAGTAAATGACATTCACTGCTCTCCCCTTGTCCACCAATCCAGTAATTTTATCAAAAAAGGCAGTCAGGTTTGTCAGACATGATCTATCCTTGGTAAATTAATGCTGGCTGCTCCCTATCACCTTCTTTACGTGCCCAGAAATGTGCTTCAAGAGGACCTGTTCTACAATACCCCCAGGTGCCACAGCGAGGCTGACCCCTGTAGCTCCCCAGATCATCCTTTTTGCCTTTTATGAAGATGGATGCAACATTTGCCTTTCTCCACTCATTGGGGAGCTACCCTGATCTCACTGACTTTCAAAGATGATAGAGAATGGCCTTGCAAGTACATCAGCCAGCTCTCTAGGCAGTCTTGAATGCAGCCAATTTGATCCCATGGACTTGTATGGGTTGTGCTCTCAAAACTAATCCCTAGCTCAGTCCTCATCCACTGCTGGTCATTCTCCTCTTCCTCCAAGCCTTTCACTAAGCACAGAGGCCTGGGAGACCTTTCTGGTGAAGACTGAAGCAAAGATGACATTGAGTCTTTCAGGCTTATCTGTGCCTCCTGTTACTAAATCAGCCAGCCTATTCACCAATGGGTTCACATTTTCCTTGTTTAGCCTTTTACTATTAATGTAGCACCAGAAACTTTTCTTTCCCTGGGTACCCCTTACCACTTTCAACTCCAGTTGAGCTTTGGCTTTCTCAACACCATCCATACAAGGCTGGGCAGTGTTTCCATATTCCTCCTTTGTAACCAGTCCTTGCTTCCATGTGCTGTGTACATCCTTTGTGGGCTAGAGCTCATTCATTAATTCCCTTTTTAGCCAAGCTGGTCTTCTGATATAGTTACTAGCTTTCCTGAATATCAGGTTAGAGCATTATTTTGCTTGGAGGATGCTGTCCTTAAGGACCTTTAGACGCTGTCCTTAAAGACCTGCCAGCTCTATTGAGCTCCTTTGCCCTTCAGAGGTGCCTCCCTTGGGATCCCACCTACCAGTTCCCTGCAGAAGCCTGGGCTCTCCTGAAGCTCAGGGTCTGTGCTCTGTTACCTGCCTTCTTCACTCCCTTCTGCTTTTGAACTCCAGTATTTCATGATCCCTAGAGTTAAGGCTGTCACAGATTAATTATCACATCCAGTTGAACAAAATGCTTTCTTGTTTTGCATAGCAGATCCAGGAGATTATCACCCTTGGCCAGCCAATCTAGCATCCATGTGATGTCATGATATCTGGCATTGGTTCCAAGCCTCCTGGATTGCTTGCACCCCATCTTGTTGCCCTTCTAACAGTGCAACTTATAATGGTAACATTTTTTCCCCAAGAGGATTTCTAAGCAAATCAGGTAAATCCTTTTACATTTCTCTGATTTTTTTTTCATTTCAGCATCTTTTGAGTATACCTCAATCTTGCAATATTCCCCTTTGGTTTTCATCCTACATATACCTTCATGGGTTGTTAGATCTTTTTCAAGCTAAAAAGAAAATTTTACACAGACCTGTACTTGAATCCATAGGAGCATCATTACTTCCTCAAAGTGAGCTCTCCTTCACTCTTTAATTTATGAAAATCTGTCCGAATGATCCATATGAATAGTTTTCCTTTGGTATATACATTATTGAAGTTAAGCTTATGTATTTTGTTGCTTGTCCCAGAATGAAAGGGTTCAACCTAACTGCCAGATCCTCTCTCTAGGTCCATAAGAGCACAGATCAGGATGATACAGCTATTTCAGGCCAGAAACTTTTCGCAGAAAGAAGGAAGAATAGTTTTAGCTTCCACTAGGCCAACTTGGTAACTAAAGTCCAAATGCCTTAAATAACAAGTTTTTTCCCTATTTGAAAATGACATAATACAATCCTTCACATACAACAAGGCTCAGTTTGGGAAAGGATTGGCAGCTGAGGAGTTTTGTTCAAAGCCTAAGGACTTTGAGGTTTTATTTTAGGATTACTGTTGGCTTGCGTGACTCAATATGTCAGCTTATTAATTAATATACTTATTTTTCTATATGTAGCCCTAAACACCAAGCAAATGATTGGGGAGCTGTGTAACTCAACTCAAGTAATTATGTTTCAAATTAACCCTTTCTTTTATTATACGCCTGTACCGTGTCTGAATGCAAAGATCATTTTGTTTTAACTAACGTAAATTGAATGACTGCTCTGTTAGAACAAATGTTGCTTGTTATTTTGCATATGCCAGTCTTCAGTACAATCAATAAGCAACTGTATGGCAAAAGGTGAGTACAGGATGATTTGTTTCTCAGTTGTTGCTCAGGCAAAGGAAGCTCATCCAGAGGAACAGTGTAGGCAACTCCGCCAAAAGCTGGGAAAAGCACCCAATGCAATCAGACTAATCCTTTACATGCATGGTTCAAAATTTCACTAAACAACAGTACAGAGGCTGAAAAGAATAATGTTAAGAAATGAGATTCCTCAAGCAGGCAGACTCCAGATGCAGAAATCAAAGAAGACAATAAAAGGGTAATCAGAGTTTAATGTTGCAAAATACTCAGTATCGTGAACATGCATGAATGTCAGAAGCACTTTCAAGATTTGAGGATGTCACAGGAACAGCACCTTGGAGAATAAATGTGGCAAATATTGATTTGAGCAAAATGGTTTGCAGGAGAGGGTGATTAGAAAATACTAATTCCAAGCAAACAAGGCACAGCACACATTACTCCAAAAATCAATCAATTTTTGGCTAAGAATTTACAAAGAAATGGGGCAAGTATGGAGTATGTATTTTTTCACAGCTGAGTAATACTCTGATCAACCATGTGCTTTGTAAACACCTGCCTGAATGTCAGGTCAGATGAATCAGTCACATCTGAGTTTCTTCTTCTTAAAATACAATTATGTTTTTCTTCTAGACAATGAGAAACCATCTAAAAGGTGACTCATGTATGTGTCTGTACCTGAGTTTCTATAATGTGAAACTTACTCATTCCAGGACAACTTGTAGCTTGGTAAGAAATAGCCACAGTGCTCCACCCTGCAAACAACATCTACCCAATCCATTTGAGTACAGTACTGACACAGCAGTCGGTATAAACCCACTTGGACAGTGTACAATCACATTAATGTAAGGGCAAGTCTTGAGTCAGCCTTGCTGAGGCATGCAGACCTTTGAAAAACAGTGGGTAAAGCACTCAGAGAGACCCCCTTGAACAGAGTGGCCCTGATCCAGGCCCTAATACCAGGTAATACCCTGAAGAACTGTTTGCTTCTCTTATTTAAATGGGTAAGAAAAGGAATCTAAGGGCTGCATACACACACATATAATATGAGAGTAACTGCATTTGTGCTTTCCCTAACACCACTACATTAAACAATTCTTGGCTGGTAGGCTTTTATTATATTACTACTTTGTGTTGTGAACTCAACCCATATATAAAGTGCTGTAAGAATAATTGTAGGTTTAGATAGGTTGAAATCTTGAGCTAATTAATTTAATGCTTTATTGACTAACAGCAAAGAGGAAGCACCTAAACCAAAACCTAGCCAAAACAGGCAAAACCCCTAAGTAACTTGTGGAAAGAGATACAAAGCACACTTTTAAAAAACGTCACTCAGACTGAATTTTCAACAACCTCTCTGTCTGTTCGCACTTGGTAGGCACAGAAGGGTCACAGAGCCGGTCTGACCCCTGCTCCTGCTCCCCAAGGCTAGCGCTCTCCATATAATTATTTTGGGTACAGCTCTTTCACACAGAACGCAAAACAGATGTTCCAGCACAGATTGCAAGCACCCTAGCGCTTTGGCCTGGGGCACAGGGGAAGGTGGGGTTGTGTCGGTGGAAGAATATGTGGTCCTGCCTCTCAGCAATTCTGCATCCTTGAGCACTGGGGCAGGGATGCAATGTAGGTATGAGGAATGCCAGCACCCAAAGTAGCCGGCTTCATTGTCCATCACAGAAGTTGGTTGTACCGATGCAGTTTGGTTGCTCTGGGAATTTGGCAACACCTAAGGAAAAAAGCCCTTTCTGGGTATCAAAGTCCGTATCAATACAGAATGCTAGAAAGGTCTTTACCCTCCTCTCGCTTGGGCACAGCTTTTCACAATGCTGCAGATCAGAGAGAGTCTTCTGCTCCCAGCCATGCTTTGCTTACTTTTAGTCTCACAGTGACCTTCCCATCACCCCTTTCTTAGGACCCTTTCTCTAACCACCTATATTTCAACAATTCATCTTATTTTCACCTCACAAATTTCCATCCACATATGTGATTTTCCCATTACAGGTTTGCTCATCTTTTCCTGGCTGAAAACTCAGATAAAGGACCCCCAAGCATTGCAGCAGCATGCCATATATATCTGAACAAGTTCTCAGCCTCCACCAACCCTCAGTATGATAATTACAAGTGGAGTCCTCTCATCCTGCTTGAAAAAAAAATCCAAATCCCCTTGTTTTTAAAACAAAACAAAGCATTTTCAAAATAAACCAACAGCATGTTTAATACAAAATTACTTTCAAACATAGGGGTTTATTGTTTTGAGGTAGCTTGAACAGCCTACAAATACCTGAACGTTTCTCAGAATCTGAAAACTTGAAGAACAAAATTAGTCCAAACCTCAGAGTCAGAAGTGCTAAAAACTTTGTAGTTGTGTACAGTATTAACTCAGCAATAAAGCAGAAGCCAGTGTTCAGCCTAGTTATTGATTTAATTTATGTGGAACAGTAAACCAATTCAAAATACACTCTTTTGCTTCACTGATTTATTCACATGTACAATTTCACTAATGCCAGCTAGAAGCACAGAAGTTCATTAATGAGAGATTATGCCTCAAAATCCTCTTCCTGAAAAATTTGAAAAGACATCAGTGAATCTAACTTCTCGCAGAATGCTGTAAGTGACTGAAGCATGTCCTCAGTGCCACAGATAAAAAAATAAAATTGTATACCTATTAAAGTGCCCAGTAATTCAAAATAGAACCACTAAGCTGCCCTGCTACCTGAAATTCTGTCTTTCCGAAGTTGTTAGCCACTGCAATAGTTTTTTTCTGTCTGAAGCTGAGGCAATTATTCTTCCACTGGAATTAAAATCATGTAACTACTGTGGGGCCTTTTTCCCAAAAGCTGGCACCAAAAAGAAGTTTAAAACAAACAAACAAACAAACAAACAACAGGTGAATGAAAGTCTGATGAAAGTTTGTGGTTCTTACTCAAGAGAAGTAACAGCTTTTCAATCATTCTAACCAGACTACCGTGTTTTAGTACAACAAAAATATGCTTGCTTTTTCCATTCCAGAACATTTAAAACAAATCTTCAGGATTATTGGAACATGGTAAATCATGAGAATTTTCTTATCCAAATTCCAGGTTATTGAGGAATGAGTGAAAAAGGAACGTACATCTCTTCATCCACTTCATGTTCATTGAAGAAATAATTAAACCAACACACATCTAATGAATCCATTTCTAGGAAAAAGAAGTAGTGCATGTTTTACAAGGCTATACCTTCTGAGATATTTGGGGCAGATTTGGAAAGTGTAGCACCATCCTAAAACTCAGTTCACTAAGACATTAATATCCCCCCAGCCTGTCAAAAAAGTTTATATCAGGATATAAATTCTTTCCTTTTTTCCCTAGAGAATCTCTATTATAACAACTTTATTTCATGTTTCACTCAAAAATAAGATTTTAAGCATGATTAGTCAATAAATCCATATAAAACACAAAAACTTTCCTCAGCTTGGTCTAATATGAAAATATTACTTGGCAACCAAAATTCACTCCTTTCTCAGGGCATTCATTTTCCTATTAAAGAAACTGAGAGGTGATATCACATACCTTCAAGGCTTCTTTGCAGCTGGACCTTCTTTTGGAGATGTAATATCTGCACTATGCAAACCCCCCATCAGTTACAGCTCAGAGATCCTCTGGAGGTGCATCGTTCATGCTTTAGCAGCTTACCAAAACCCATTCAATCTTTTTAGGGAAAAAGCACCACCAGGCACAGGCAGCTGCTCACCGGTGACAGCCCAGTTATGGGACAAACATGATAAAAACACATGTCCCCCGGCCTTGTCACTGTTTCATGGGCAGTGCGCTCTCAGTCCCCTAGACCCGCATCCAACATCTTCAAACCTCTAAGGTTGATCCGGGTCATCCCTTCACGATCACGGCAGCCATCCCTTCATCGCTGCCTCTCCCAGATGTAGCCATTGTCTGACCCTCCCCGCTGAGGGACAGCCATGGGCAACCGCCTACCCACCAGCTACCCCCGGCTAGCAAGGATGGAGCATTTGGGGTTTAGCTTTGGGTCTGTGCCTCACCAGTGTGCTCACCCTACCTGCCACATGGACAAGCTCAAGCTCAGCCCTGGCCACGCGTTTGGCACACCTTTCCAACAGGGGTCTTTTCCGCTGGTCTTAAATATCCAGTTAGGAGTCATATCATCATCCAAACACATGCTATAGCAGCAAGCATTTATCTTCTGGTTTTGCCTTTGAAAATCTGTTGTGAAAACATCATGCCACACCGTGTTTAAAGCAATCAACCCTCCTTCTCAACCTTGCCTATCCTGTCAAAAAAAAAAAAAAGCAGACTGATTCCCTTTCTTGAAATTTCTGTCTAAAGTGGAAATAAAGTAGAATTAATAATGACTGTTTTTCTCTTTTTTAAACAGTTTTTTCTTCCCTGTCAAAAAAGTTTGTTCAACAGTTTACTTCACATTAATTTTCTATTTTAACAACCCCACAGAATACTAAATCAAGTTTACCCAGTTTGATACTATGAGAAACACCGAAAGGGGAAAAAAATCTTAGGAAATGGTTTTTCATGAAGTGTTTGATCTTTTTTCATCTATTCTTTTTTCATGTGATATTTTTCAAATTTATTTTGGTTTTAAATGGGTTCATCAGCACTCACTGTGCTTATGAATCAGGAAAAGTTACCTTTTCAGATTTTCATCTGGCAAAAAAAGATTAATTACACCGAAAACTCACTAAGCTGCCATCCTATCCATGTGAACAAAATTTAAGTATGTCAAATATGTCAGATGAAATTAATCAGGAAAAATCTATTACTTTGTATTGTGTTCATCTATGACCAAAAAAACGAGACTTGTGACACAAATACCAAATTAGCAGGAAAAACATTAAAAATGCAGGCTTGGGAAAGAAGAAAACAACAGTTAAACAGGAAGAAAAGGAATACAACTGTGTTTAATGCAATTATTAGCTGCACAGTAGGTTAAAACACCAGCTTGCAGCAATCCTAAAGAAAAGAGATACTCCCAGGTGGTATTATTCTATACAGCTTTATACCTTATCCTAACAAAGAGCCTTGAATTGTGCTTCTCCACATCCAGCAAACACCCATGGGCTCAAAAGAAGAAACGGGCAGCATTTTCAGATTATTATTATCAGCTCCCTTTACATATTGTTGCAACCGCTACTTTTTAAAATATTAAACACCCTGGAAGAAACGTTGACAAAGCCTGAGATTTGAAAGAAAGAGCACTAAGGTGAGCCCACCAAGCAAGCAATTTATCGCTACAACTTGCATTCACCTCACCTGCTTGGCAATTTAAAGATCATGTACACTTAATTAAGTCAGCTACCCAGGGGAATTATGGCATTGCCCTTTACAAATAACATAAATATTAACAAGGATTTTACTTCCTACCCATTAAAAATCTGTAGGTTGTAATAACTCCAATTAGAATAATAGTCAATTCTCACATTAATTCCCACCTTCCCCGAATCCTCAGTTTTATACTCAATAAGATTTTTGTGGATTTAAAATTTACTTTTCATCCAAGATTCAAAAGTCTTTTCAGATGTAAACTTACAACACGCCACTGAAGCACACGTTGTTCTCCCCACTCTCAAAAAAGATGCTGTAATAAGCTTGAAGGCTTGTCTACGAAAGGGAGCTGATGAGGCTGATGTGAATTTACAGCTTCCCAGCTACTTCAGGGCAACTCATACGCCCACGTTGTGAGGACGCAGTAAACACAGCCACCTCATGGCACATCTAACCAGGACTGGCTGCCAAGAGGCCCCGGTGCAGACGTATCCATGGGGCAACACGGCCACCAGCAACCAATGTCCATCCCCGTTCTGCTCAGCATTTTCAGCTGGATCGGTGAGGTGGCCTCACTGAGCCATGCTGGTTTTTGTTCAAGCGGGTGCAGGTTGCGTGCCAGGGTCGGGGGATGCTAGTGGGCTGGGTGGCCATATCAACCACCTCCTTTAGCAGCAGTGTCATCTTAGATCCATTTAAGCTACACATGGAATTATACCTTACTCCATTTTAACATACTTCATGTTAATGCTTCTGTGTTACAGGCTCTGTGCAACTTGCCCAAACCCAAGAGAACAGGTATATCTGTACAGGTACAATTACAAGAGAAGCAGAAGGTAGCAAAGCCAAGTTCCGACAGAAACAGAGGGACTTCCCTGGGAGAGTAACTGAATTAACTCAAGGTGTGATTTGATCACAGCTCAAACTAATCTATGGTGGAGCTGCTACAGCTCCTCCCTTCCTTCAGCCCCAAACCTAACCTCACCAGAACAAAAGCATGCTTGCAGAAAGCAGGGCCCCCTACAACTCCAGCTAACACTACTTCATTCCACCACTAATATTGCAGCTGCAGGTTATTTGCAGTAAGTAGCCAAATGACAGGCCTCAGCACAAACACAGACGACTTGTTTCTCCGCCACACCAATGTGTAACTCAGCTAATCCTAACATAACACATGGCCAGTACAAGACATATTACCTGCACCAGGCTCTAGAGTTCTGGGGATATAAATGTGGACTAAAACCCAGGAAGCTTTCCAAGGAGTATGAGGAAACCAAAATCTGTGTTCATGAGCGCTTACTGCTTTGAAGGGTGTGGCAGGTGAGAAAAAGGCTTTATTACGATGGTGAGGATCTGCACTTAATCCTGGTGCTTCTTTACAGACTCAGTATTTTCTGACTGCATATGACCACCCTTGTAATCCTGTCACTCATGTACCAAAAGAAACTGCCCTACTAGGAGATAAGAGAGCAACTTACGGCATAATTCAGCTCAGAACAGAGAAGTTTCACTAGCTAGAAATTTAATGGCTTTGTGCTCTTCAAAAACTCTTACACTCAGGTTTGCAATTATGCTCATGTATCGCATTTTGTGAACACAATGGTAGGTATCCAGAAACTACTTCAATATATAACTTCTTGTAGGAAAATTCATTTACTGATTTTGGGTTAGGTGTTCTTTTTTTTTTTTTCCTGTTTACACTGCAGCACATTTCTGAACATGACAGCAGACAGCCGTTCCATCTGGGTTCACATTAGCTGGAGAAACACCAGCTGATCCTGTCGTTTCCCACCAAAATTTCCTTCCAACTGCAAAATTAAAAGTCTGACAGTCACCCTCTACTTTTTCTTCTAATAGGGTCCACTCAATTTAAAATTCAGTCCAGCGTTCTCATTACCCTCCTTTCTACTCCAACACATTAAAAATTATTAAATGTGTAATTAGGTTATAAAAATGATACATATCTAATAACTAAAATATGTTCTTTTTCCTGTACTTACTTCAGCAGTATAGCACAAGTACAATCTTGTGCTGTACTGCTTTTAGCATTCCAATAAATTGGAATAGTCAGCATACATTTGTATGAAAACTATATACCAGCTTTCATGCCAATTATTCGCTAAGTATTTACAAGAGAAGATTCAGGTAAGCATGCCATTTGAAAAGGACAAGCTGCCAAATACTCAGCTCACAGACATCTTTTTCTTCTGATTTTATATATGGAAACTCCATTTTTTGCCACCTTATATTATGCAAATTTACTTCTCAGCCTCTACACAATGTTATTTACTACACTTCTGTCTTAAACTTTCTACAGTAACTATGATTATGTCTGACATTCAGAAACTAAAAGGCATTTTTAAATTACATTTAGAAAGGATATGATTCATGTTATCAATTAGGATCTATATTTTTACTTATCATATACAGATCTTGAAATTACTCATATACAAAAACATGTGCACATGTACCAAAAAACTTAGACTTCAGCTTAGACTCTCCACACTTCTCTACACAATAAATTTGAAGGAGAGAGGTGATCTTCAGGTAAAGGCTATGAGCCTGCACTTGAACCACCTCTGGCAGGATGAAAAAACCTACTTGCGCCTTGTAACCCCATTAGCAAAATAATAACTATATGACTATACAGGTCAGTGGTGCATAATAAAACTACAAATAAAGACGATATAGACAGCTGTGAGTTAGCTTTGAACTAGGTAGCGTGGCTTCTGCGAGCCATATAACCTTGACCACACTTGGTGGCAGATCAGGCACTATTTGTACTCTGGATCTGTTTTGCAGGAACCTAACTGCAGGAGCCTAAGTCATCCCCATCACCTGCCCAAGCCCTCCTCACTGGCAGTGAAGAGAAGATGCCCGGAGAGCCACCACTGTTTGCCACCCAGCACAAGGAACAGGACTGATGCAGTGCTGGCATGGCTACCCAAATGCCAGGACAGGGGTTACTAGTTTTAAACTGGTGCCAGCGCCTCTACATGTGATACCTTTCCACATGGACAACTTCTGCCTCTTGTGGAGATGCTTTTGTCAAATATTTGCAGGTCAACGTTTGGGCCGCGGTTGATGAATGCTTTAGAAATGTATAATCATAAGTAACCCCACAGGACAGATGTACTATCTAACAAACCTTACCTACTTAGAACAGAGAAATTACTTGTTTGTATTTAACCTTTTATTCTGATATTTCAGTATAGATTTAGGAAACCTTGACTTTGCATACCCTATTGCAAACACTGTTTCACTTCAGTAGAGTACAATATAATCTATTACCTCCACAAAAAGAATTGTCTCAGATTAATTCAACAGTGAAACTTATCTTAGAAAAAAATACATTTATGCTTTACATAAAACAATTACCAAATCATTATATATTACTAATACATGTAAAAGCCTGAGGTAGAAGACTTTTACATGGAAAGGAAACTATGGCAAAGCATTTACAACTAAAATTTCTATGTATATTCCATGTGAGATATTGTAACAGGCTTTCAAGTACACTGTGGTGGTTGAATCTCTGGCAATATATATTTTCACATTTCCACTCTCAATATCAAATCTGCTTTACATTGATCACTGCAATGAAAAGTGAAACATTTTAAAACTGCAGCAATTCTATTGAATTAGCATTATGTAGCTGATGTCCCTCCATAACTGACTTTTTTCCTGCACATATAGGTCTAATTGCTGATGACACAAACTAGACGAAAGCCATATGAAAACATAGAGAAACACCTCTCAACTTGTACAATTATTATATTCCAATGCTTATCAACAATCTCTTGTCTGGAGATTATGAAGTTGATACAGAACTGGGTTATGAGGTGCTGTGTAGTTTCAGCCATGTTATCACATGATAACATGTCCTTACTGGACTCATATCTGAATATGTCCCAAAAAGTAAGTTAGGAATAGGAAAAGTGTGACTGCAAAAACTGCTTCAAGGGACAGGGATAAATTAGGCCAGCTGTCACTCCCAAGCACCCAGAGGCTAGGGTGTGCAGAGGACAAGCAGAAGTGAATAGCCACTTAGCCTTCATTTCAAATCCACCTGAAATGTCTGACACCTTCTTGCACTTGTGACAGCACTATTGAAGAAAGGTGAAACAGCTCTGTGAAATGTAGCTTTTTCAAGACTACTTATCTGCTCTCTAGCAAAAACCTGTTCTGAAGGCAAGCTGGAGGCCTTCCTGATGCCTTTAGATAGAAACACTCCCTTCCAAAATAGACAAGTTTACCTTTGCGTACTACTAATAATTACCTGTTGACCTCAGTGGCTGTTTTTATCTCCCTGCCTTGGGCTTTATGGGCCACATATAACGCTAGCTGGGAATTAAGGAAGAGGAAAGAAAAAGCCCACTGCCATTGTGCATTAAGTTCCTAGTTAATGCATGTTTGCTCTGCCTGTTTTTGGAAAACACCTTAAAATTTTACATTTGTATGGAATAAATTAATTACATGTAAGGGGAAAAAATCACCATGTGTCATATGTAGGTCTTTATATAACAAGACAGAGGAAACATAATTTATCAAATGAAAATAGCATATCCAGACAAACTTATAGCCCTGAGAATACAGCAGTGAAATTGAATATAATATCTCATCCTAATTTTTCTCAGACATAAGAAAAATTGTCTATTTATCATTTTAGGAAAAGAATTACAGAAACAATAAGCTATATTTTTGAAGGCATTAGATATTGTAACAACACGTTAAGGTTAGTATAATACTAGTCTCCAGGACTGTTTTATTCCTAGATGTTGAAAAGTTAGGAATGTTAAGAAACAGCTGATGTTGCCTAGGGGAAAATATTCCTATCATCTGTTTCATTTCAAGTTTTCAGGTTGTATTCCCTCCTGACCCTTAGCAAGTGTTTTGGCAGCTTAGAAGCATAAAAGGAAAGCCTCCAAAATTTTGACTACAGGTGACTATTAGAGACATGATACTGTGCTAGATGACACGTTGTATGGATTTCTCATGTTACCAAATTGATCTTCAAGAATGCCTTCCTCTCCTAAAAATAAAAATAGGAAAACTTGGATCTGAACTTCACTCATAATAAATGCTGCAAGCCACAGGTATGATACATCATCAAAGACAAGAAATCACTTGTGTTAAAACAGGAGAAATATTCTGAAGTGTAATTCAGCAAAAAAAAGTAAATTGTCAAAACAAGCTGAAATTAAAAAATAAAAACATGACCGGTAAGTTTAAAAATAATGTTGTGGGAGCAGCTTTATAATTTAATCTGTATCCACAAAAGATAAATTCCTACTGCCTAGCAACTAAACTTCCTCTGGAATTTATGGCTCAGTCCTACTCTCACAGTAATGAATGCTTATGAATCTTTTACTGAAATGAATGCTTATGGGTCTTTTAATTTTATGGGAAGACATATGGATCTTCCATTTGAGTAAAGTTATTGCTGAGTCTTAATGATATTTTTTTTCAACAGTACAATATTATTACTTTCCAAGTGTTCAAGATATTTCATTTTGGCACTGATTTCCAGTACCTGTTAATAACGGTACTGCTTCTATTTCCTGGAACCGGTATAGTAGTTCAGGGGCAACCTGCACTGCCCGAGGTACTTCAGCGACGATGCTGCACATGCCTATTTGAATTATGCGTCTCCAGCAGTTAATCTCTCCTACAGCTTGTCCTGTTTGGACCAATGTAAAGCCTAATCTGGCCCAAATGAGCATTTTCAGATTTCTCACAGCTAGATAATACCTGTTTCCCCTTACTCTTAATTTATAGGTGGTTGCAGTCCACTGAATGCTGAAAACTATGTGTCCTACAGGTACAGGTTAGAGACATAATCATGCACACAGTTCTTTTAAAAAATAAGTAATCAAGATTGGTCACTTTTAAGATATATGCATTAGCTTCTGTATGTGGGATTCATCTCTGCAGACTTTATCAAGATAAGGTTTAGGCCTCGAGTTATTAAAGATGGAATCATAACTTCTATTTCTCTCTGTTCCTTAATAAAAGTGAGATTCCTTTCTGATTTCAGTAATTAAAAGTTCTGACTTCTTTAAGAAGTACTAACCTGGCTAGTAGCATATTTAAATCTGTATATCTGAAAGAAGGAAAACTATAAAAATGAGACATATTTTATAGAAGTAAGTACGAACTGGGGAAATTCCCCCATTAAAGAAGGCTTTGACAATAAGTGGAAGAGCAATATCAATTTTTAGCAATATGACTGTTACACAAGTTTGTGATCCAAGATGAAGAACTAAAATCTGCCTTTCCAGCTTTTGACTTCTAAAAGTTGAGAGTGGGGTTTCTGATTTGGGTTTGGGTCATTGATACTCTTGTTACCTGCCTCTGCATCACTCCCACTGATTACAACCTAAAATGACACTTTTAGAAAGTGCTTATTTAGTTCCACATTGAAGCTGAAAAACACAATCTCAAATCTTTCTCTTTGAAAGCTGCAAAACCTAAAACCCAGCTACAGTTGCCGGTTCCTTGTACTGCATAGCCCCACACTACCATAGCTACCACAGCGAGACTTGAATACTGATGTGGAGAATCCCACGACAGGTATGGCATGGCCCTTTGAGGAAAAAATTGTCTTTGTGCTATGGAAATTTCTCATTACCACTGTAGAGATGTTTGGTTTGGGTATGGGATAGAGGGAGGGAGGAGGGCCTGTTCCACAACAGCTATCACAGAATAAAACACCTCTCACAGGAACATCTAAAGACATTTTATAAGTACTGATGAAGTCTCCTGAGACCCTGACAATTTTCAGAAGTAATATGCTTGTATTGTGGAAAGTCACTCTGCTGTCTGGAGAAGTTATCAAATTGCACAAGACCATAATGCGTGACAAAGCTCTCAGTAAATGTAGATTATTGCAGAAGAACTGTAAGAAAATATCGTGGCATAAATACAGAACGAGAAGAAGGGAAGCTGATTTCTCCTGGGAGTGATGTTCCACATCTCCACCTCCAGATGTTTACAGCTACCACCTGTCACCAGCCTGCCACAGAGGACACGCAGCCCCTCTCGCAGGACAGTGTCGGTCAGTGGGGCTCACACCTCCCTTCCTGCTATTTATGCTTTTTTCTTTCAGAATTCCTGGGGCAGGCATCCATCTTATTTCCCCCTTGCTACAGCTCAGAGCCTTGCCAGACTTCAGCAACAATGGCAGAAGAGATGCTTATGTTTCTTACCTTTCTGTGTGATAAATTTATGGCTCAAAAGACGTGCAGCTGAAAGTGGTTTTATTTTTTAAGCACACAATTTCCCCCCACAAATACACTTGTCTTAATATGCCTTTAATCTTGTTAGTAGGCAAGTACTTGGAAGCAAACTGCAAAAAGTCCATTAAGTCTCAGCCTAGGTGCAATTTTAATTTAACTAATGTTCTTTAATAAGATGGCATCTGACAGACAAAACTATTTCCATTCAAAAAAGAAAATGCATGGGACATTTCAATGACTGTTAATTTTGTGAATATGTAACATTAAGCAAATTATATTATTAAAAATTAGGTTATTCCACACAAGATCCAGTTGCCAAAACAATATTTCTCAGCACTAATAGCATTTTGACATTTATACCTATAAAGCTATTATTATGCATCCATTGCAATACAGTGATCATAGTGATTGCTCTCCTAACCAAGCAGGGAAACACTTCCAACCAACTGGAAAAAAAAGAAAAAACAAGAAGAACAGAGCTGCCCCGATGCACTGCAGAAAGGCAATTAAAACTTATTCTTCCTTTTGCTGAAGCTATTGATATTTTTTTTAAATGAGCTCTCAGTTTGGCCATTTACATCAAAATGGAAAAAGAGGACTGGCCATCCATCAGTGCCAAGTCAGAGCAGTGACTGAAATCTGCATTATCGCTAGTATTTATTTTCACAGATTTTTCTCTTGTGCTCCTGGGTCACAAGGATGAGTGAGTGACACAGCTGCTGACTTCCAGGGACATTTAAGCCCTGAATTGCCTTCCTACTCACTAAACTCACCACAATGAATTTGTAAGCATGGTTGTTCTTCAGCACCTCAAAGTACCTTTTAAGTACCAAAAAGTACACATTTCTCTGGCTGGATTGTGTGTGGGGGTTTTACCATCTAGAGATACAAAAATGCCCTCATATTGTATATTTAATTAACAATTAAACCACTCAAAAATCAGCTGAGATTGGACTTCTTCAGGTGAACACCCAGGTGGACAGTGACTGATTTAACCTGTTTTGCTTTTTATTCTTTTTTTTTTTTTTTTTATTAAACACCCCTGCCACTCTAAAACAGTGTCACAGGAAAGTTTATACAAGGTTTTGGCAGGCAGACCATGCACTTCCCAGAATAAAAATTATCAGGACTTAGCTCCAAATCTTTGGAAATTTTAGGTATTACTTTTTTTTTTCCTTTCATTGGAGTTTTTCTACTCCCTCAGCTTAGTGAGCCATATCCTGCTTCTGTTCTTGTTATCGAAAAATACACAGAATATATTTGTTGAGTGAGTTTTTAGAGTGTGTGTCAGAACTGTTTATCAAGTACAGGGCAGACTTATGCTACTGCTTCATTCTGGAAAAAAGTTAATCAGCAATTGCAAAAAATCAATCCATGTGGCCTAAGCCCACTAGATACCAAAGATGAAGACCCTTTTCAGATACAGTATTGAAAAATCCCAGCAAAGGGAAATATAAATTTGATATTGAAAATGAAAGAAGTCTTAACAGTGACCAATAGTTCCATGTGGAAAAAAAAAAATATCTACATATATGTAAATGTGAATAAACATCCAAGATCCCAGATATGAGGTTTACTCAGCACCCACATGTTTCTTAACTTAATGCAAGAATAGTTCACAGAAGTGAGGATGATACTGAATTACAACTATTTGTTCAAACAAAGGCATGGGAAATAGTAATTTTCCATATTTATTTCACATACTCAAATCACATCCTAATGTGATGAAAGTAATAAATTAGTCTGCCTCAGAAATTTCCTTAATTTAGTCAGAGTTCAGGAACAGTATTGTATGTCTTACTGATAAGTTGTCTGCGATAATAGTAAAAATGCACAAATCCAATATGCGCAGCTACATCCTGAGTCAGAAACGTCTCTCAACAAAGAATAAGTTGATAGTCTGCTTCACAGAGGCTCCCCCCACATAGTTTTGAAGTTCTTCATTTAAACCTCTGCCTCAAATAATAGATTTTTAACCAAAGTATCAAATGTGTTTAACAGCTCAGAGTAGATAAAAAAGCAGATACTTCAAAAAGGCAGTGTTAGCTTTATTAGCAGCACTCCTGGCTTTGCCTTTTATTCATACAAAAGGAAAAGAATGTAAACTAATCTGAGACATTATTAACTGGAGCTCTAGGCAGCCTTGTTAAACTGGTTGCGTTTGGCTGGATGCGAGAGTACTCCTCTTTGCTAACCCTTTCATCAGATAACCTCATCTGTTTTACCTGACTTCTGTAGTGTGGCATGACTTGTAATTTTGGAGGTTTCATATTTTATTTCTAATAATTAGATTATATCAGCTAAACTTTGCTTGTCTTTTAAATCCAAGCCTCGGGTCCTTTCGTTGAACTTTGGAATGTAAAGAGACATTGGCATAAATGGCAGATACAGTAAGCAGTGAATACAGTTTTGGATCACCCTGAAATTTTCTCCTAATCAGGTTTTCCCCTAATTCTGTTACTGGAATATGAGCTTAGAGTGTTCTCTTTTAGCTGTAAGAGGGCTCCAGTGTCCATATGAGCGTAGCAAGAGAGCAGACCTCATTTGTGTCACTTCAGTGCTCTTCTCCTCTTCTCTGGGAGTATCATAAAAACATAGGACTAGAAGGATCATTAAAGATCATTTAGTCTAACTTCCAGCACCGAGACAGAATTAAATATACACAAATAGATGTAGGTAAGATAATAATCTAAATCTGCCATTAAGGCCAATTTTCTTTTAAATTCCAGGTGAATGTATATCTAGTTGACAAAAATAGTTCTTGATTTGAATTCACTTCTTAGGGTCAATTCTGCAAACATGCCTGTGAACTAGTCATTAAACAAAGACTTAATTCTCCTTGAGTCAATCGAACCACCTGTGAAAGACAAGCACAGTATCTGAATACATGCAAAACACCGACTGAAAGCCAAAAAATAGCCTAATGGTGAAGGCACTTGCTTCTTTGTGTTTTGGTTTGTTAAAGGGGAGGTTTAATGGAAGATGGTGATATTGAAAAATTATCTTTTCTGTACTTTGAGTATGAAATAATTGGAAAACTAATATGAAAAGTATGCAGAAAAAATATGTTATAAAAGAATTATAATTCCATTAATTTTTTAATTCAAATATTGCCATCTTTAAAAAGTCACTGATGATATCAGCTTACTGTAAATGTAAAGAATAAATATAGAATATAGATCTGTATTCTGACTTAAATTTATTCACT
This sequence comes from Aptenodytes forsteri, assembly GCF_000699145.1. Taxonomy (NCBI): domain Eukaryota; kingdom Metazoa; phylum Chordata; class Aves; order Sphenisciformes; family Spheniscidae; genus Aptenodytes; species Aptenodytes forsteri. Next base: position 1,278,060 of record NW_008794408.1, on the reverse strand, counting down.
TCCTTAGCCAACTCTGTTGTGTTGACACACAGCCAAGCTCCTACTGTAGAAAAAGGAGATATGCCAAACTTGGCTTGTGCAGAGCTTACAGAGAAATTACAATGATTTTAAGCTTGTGCTCAGGAATCAGAAAAGACATTTCAGTTTTTAGCACAAATATTATAAACAGAATAATAACAGACTCAAACTTATATTTCTAAAGACTATATACATGTTTATAATTACAGTGAACCTTAAAAACCCTATTTTTAAAATATTGCAAAGTTGCACATAAACTGTTAATTTAAAGAATGTTATTATGGTTGCAGAAGTCATTTGCTCATATTCAGCCCTTAGGAAATGCCAGAACTAAGAGTGCCCATTTCTTTAAAATGTTTTTCACAATGCTTAGGTCTTATTAAGTACATCAGCTTGACAGTGCTCATTTGATGAACAGCTATTCAACATTTCATTATTGTTCAAGGCTTAGCCCAATATCTTATTTACTACAAATGATTCAAATCCTAGTCTGAAAGAACAGTCAGTAATTTCCTCATGGGCTTTTTGAAGGCTGCCATCATTTATGCTAACCAAAGGCCTCAGGAAAATTCATCTCCTTTGCACGTGAGGGCCATAACAGCAATCCTGATTTCACAGCTGGGCAGCTGTGACACAGTGACATCATGTTCAACGTGTCCACAAATACTGAATGAAAACTGACAGGTTCCCACCAAGCTTCTGTGAACTAAGGTACACGGAGGCTCACCATTCAGACAGAACTGAGGATATTCCATGGGACAGACAAATAGCTGATGTGAAGATAACCTTATCCCTCCCACAGCAAAATGTCACAATCTGCCTCCTAATCACTGAAGTTGCTACAGAGCTCCTTTACAAATGGGGTGTGAGATAGTTTAGCACATAAAGAAACTTGGTAGGTTTGCTAAATTTAATTCTTAGGAAGAATCAGGGGTGTTTTTTATTCCCTCTCTCTCCTTTGTGAAATTTTCCCCTGAAGCTCAGAGGGAAACAACTCCTGAGAACCAGCAGAGCTGCAGAATGGTTGGGAGAGTGAGCCGTACACTTCTGCAGCAGCCACCAGACCTCAGCGCACATCCAGTGGCATGAGGTGGCTGTGCCTAGGCCACCACCTCCCACTGGCTGTATCCTATATAGAAGCAAAGCAGCAGAGTAAAAGGTAAATACAGAGAAACTGCTGTAGTACTCATGCCCTAGAGCTGCCACAATGATGACATTCAAACATTAACTTCAGCACTTACATGGTATTCTTCAGGACCATTTATATCTGGCCAAGCCAAGATATCTATTACGTAGGTATTTAAATCTGAGCTAGTCGCCCTAGGCTCTCTTTATAGTCAATGGAGAAAGAAGCAGTTCTAGGACATGATTCATCTCCTCCTAAGGCAGGTGTCCAAAATAGGTCAGATGAATCATGTCCTAAAAGCATCTGTTTCTTTCCATTGACAGCAAAGGGGCCAACATCAACGAGCTCAAACGCAAACTGCTACCACATAGAAGACTTCTGAAGTTCAGGGAGCTGAACCCCACCCATGCCCTACAAACAGGTTGAGGTGCCAGGACTCAACCTTGCCAGGTGCAGCCTTCCTAGGAAAAAAGGCTCTTTTTTACTCATCCTCAGACCCATTCCCAAAAGTGCATCTTTATCTTTTCCCCTTCACATAGGAGCTGTTTTCCTATTTCCTTTTTTCAGAGGCTCATGTCACCTTGAGCTTCACAGCATGCCCTTCTAGCAGCACTCCTCTAAGTGCTCTCCCTACTTCCTTAGACACTTCCCCTCCTCTGCAGCCTTCTCCTGAGTGCATTTATCCCTTGCAGCTGCATTTCATCATCCCATCTGCTGTCTTGCCAGTGCCTGTGTTAACCATTTCTCTGCTTGAAAGAGCTTGTAAACCCTACCCCACACCACGACTTCAGATACTTCTATTAGCATTTATCCATACTGTGCACACTGAAGAGCATGTATGGATGTTAGCTTATTGCATTTGAAGGAAACAATCTGGAGAAGCGACAAAATAATGTAAAAATTTAAGTCTTCTGGCCCTTTTGAAATAAGAACAAATTTGTGTTTTTCCCCTCAAAAAGTATTCTACAGTATTCAAGCACCTTGTGCTGTAATAATGAAAATATTGCAGCAGCTTAGTAATGGTGATACTATAATTCAACCATAATGAAAATAGAACATGCAAGTATACAGAAGCAAGTTGCGTGAATGAAGAAACTGCATCTATTTTCCTTCCAAGTGGAACTACAGTCTCTACACTTCAGGAAAAAAAAAAGTTAACTGTGTTTCACACAAGTTAGAGATTACATTACCATGCACCAACACAAAATAGCAGCAGCAGCACAGACGACTCCACAAAAAGGGAGATGAAGACAGTGTCTCATGAATTCATAATTCATTAAGGACTGAATACACTCCTACAATTTATAAAAGAATAAATCTGTTCTGAAGAACAAGGCAATTTGGGGAAAGGAGGAGTATCTAATCATTTTCCTTTTGATCTGAAAATGCACCTTTTAAGTATCACTATGTGCAGCTGAAAGAACAAGAAATGAAGGTAAAAATAAAACTATAAATATTAAAGGCTCTGTAAAAAAACAATCTCTGTGAAGTTTTCCCAGTTCCTAAATGGTAGCTATCATGTGAAAGAGTGAAAAGCAGATCATAAACAGAATAACTTTTGTCTCGATAATATATGAATTTTTCTGTGTTTCTAAGCCTTATTTTTCCAATCTCAAAGTCATCAACTCACCCATCTGTGAGGAAAACAAAAGCATTGTGTAGTCTTAGGTTTAAACAGCACAAAATAAATATGTAATTTTAATTTTACGTATATTAAAAGTATCACTGAATGAAATGGAACTATTCATTTACATTCAGCTAGGTGTATACTTGTAGGATTACAACCTATTTCATGACTAAGTACATTTCAAAACCTGCAACTCCAATGAATTTTTCATATCTAACAATTTCTCTTTTTTATGCCGTTCAAAGAAGATATGCAAGTATGAGTATAAGGTAGCAAAATGATCCTCATTTGGATTCTGCATTCTTTTCTCCTCTTGAAGAGGGAGAAGAAAGTGTCAGATATATGAATGGAAGGATAATTTCAATAGAGCAAGAATGCTTGAGGCTGGCTCCATGGAGAAACTGCCTTTTTAACTTAACTGTCTCTATATAGTTTTAGTGTTCATCACCAAGGAGCATGAGTGCTGCCAGTCATTTGCATGATTAATTAAAAAAGTCATGCCCAAACCAAACATAGGACTTTGTTAAAACCCTGTAATTGGCACTCTGAGGCTGTGACCTGGCAAGCTGTGCTCCAGTGGATATTGGGGAATTGCCATGCCCACCTCGAGATCTGCTACGGGAAATAGTAGTGACCCTAGAAGCAGCAGTCTGTCCCTGCAACCCAGCTGCAGAAACTGAAGCTCCATGTCTTGTCCTGACTTTACCACAGTGCATTTACCCTTTGGCCTTAAGAAAAAGGGAAGCGGTTGAGTCACCATCCCTGCAGGTATTTAAAAGACGTGTAGATGTGGTGCTTAGGGACATGGTTTAGTGGTGGACTTGGCAGTGCTAGGTTAATGGTTGGACTCGATGATCTTATGGGTCTTTTCCAACCTAAATGATTCTACGATTTTATCATTCTGTCATTCTATTATTCTAAATATGGAAATCTTGGTTCTAAGTTTTATGGTAGCTGTAGCTTGGAAGATAGAAAGCCAATTATTTGGTGGGGGTGTTTACTAGATGCAGTTACTGTCTCTAACTTTTAAAACAAACTTTTCAAAATTATTAAATTTTAATGGCTCATTTTTCTTGAACAAGAGTACATATTGTTGCAATAGTACACATATATACTAAACTCACTGATGACACCATCGATATTTTCTGAATGGGTCAGAGATTTAAAGGCATGCTGTAAATTTGAAAATCAGATTTTCAATGGCATCTTAGTGCTCTTTATTCTTTTTTATTATAAAAGAGAAGATAGCAACCTAGAGCTAGGAAAAAATAGAGAAAACTTTTCTAAAGGTATATCTATAAAATGTTCTAAAACCTTCTCAAGCCAAAAATCTCAAACTGACCTTGATAAAAACTCTTTAAAAATTGTTCCTAGCCATTCTTTTTCTTTTCAATTCCTCTGTTAAATGTTGTTCTACTATTATTCAAATTGAGCAGAACAGGTATGCGCTAACAGGTCAGACATCAATGTCTGAAGTGAAAACAGTTTTCCAAGCTTTTAATGTGGCTTCTGTGAACTAGCTTTTTTTTATTCCCTTGAAAATGAGACATATACATTAAACAGGTCAATTTTATTAAATTAAATCATGCTGTTTGCCTGTATTTTCCATGACAGAATATTTGTAATTCTAACACTACTAGCATTTGCTACAGGTCCATACTAACATGGAGGAAAGTGCAAGAGGGCACCCTCTTCTGTAAGTTGCTCAATCATGCCTGCTCAAAAACTAATCGTATTGAAAGTTAACAAACTACTGAAAGAAGTTCACAGATCCACACCTTTCATTTCTGTCTTAATCCTGCCGTGATACCCATAGAAGCAACCCTCTGCATTGTTATGTCCCTATGCATTTTTATACCACCTTCTAAGGTGGTGTCTTTCAGCTTAATCTCCTTTATATCAGGCTATTATTTTAGAGTCCCAATTAATTTTAACTTCTTTTGTATTGCACAAGCCGACCCCCATACAGGTATCATGGCCCCGGTGTCTCCTGGGCCATGGTGTTGGGTTGACGGTTGGACTCGATGATCTTAGAGGTCTTTTCCAACCTCAATGATTCTATGATTCTATGATTCTATGGGGAGGGATGGGAGTCCCAGGTGAGGCTGCGCAGGGCCATCAGGGCCCATGGGTGCACTCAGGGCACAAGTACAAAATAGTAAATATATTTCTGGGGGAAGGACATGCTCCCTTAAAAAGCAGCAGCTGGTTACATAAACGGAAAAAAAAAATTCATTTCAAGAATCATAATATCTCAGATGCATAATGGTACCAAAAAGAATTAGGTTTTCATTTGTTAGGCCTCGTCACTGAAATGATTACCAGTAATGGTTGCATTGTCTCCTTCTTCCGGCTACACTGGTAGGTTTAACAAAAGGTATTAATTCTACCAACATAACTTGGTTTGCCCTTAGACCATCAGGACTAGAAAAATGCTACCCACAAAGAGTGTTAAGATTGACAATCCTCTTAAAATCTATTATTGTTGATACAGCTCCCACCCACCTCTTAAAACGAAAGGGAAAAGGCGGCGGCAGAAGTCTGTCCTTTGGCTGTGCAGCTCTGTCTGCCTGACTTTCTACACGTAATGGATAGATACTAGATACTGGTTTTACCTTTGATATGGCAACTACCTCTAGCACAAATAAAGTGCAACTTGATTCCATACTGCTTCTCAAAGCCTGACTGTTACACATTTTTTAGCCAGTGTAACTCAGGGTCTCTTAATTCATATGGGGGGAAAAAAAAGAGTTCCAACAGACATCTTATCTAAATTAAGTTTATCCATCAGGAGAAGTACCTGGTATAGCTAATGCCAAAATACCATAAATCTGTGTCACAGTCAGCATCTTCTTTTGCAATGTGGTGGAATAGGACCAGTCTGTAGATCAGTTCAATAAGCCACGAGGAAAGTAAAGGTGCAAATTGTCCAAAAGTTTTGAGGAGATAATTAGTTTCTGCCAGATTTCTGAGTTTCCAGGACAACTTCATGTTTTATTAAGTGGGAAATTGAAAAAAGAATGAACTGGAAGGATATTAATTTGCAAGAGATTGCTTAGATGAGATTTTTTAAGGAGATTGACAATTACAACAATAAAATTTATTTATGGTTCATGCAGCCACCAGAAAAAGTAGATCAGATTGCAGCTGATTTAGGTTGGCCAAATGCATTCTTGGGAAATGAAACAAGCAGCATCTTGATATCAGCATACCAACTGACAAGTCTCTTAGCAAACTGGTACTGTTAAGTGCCCTCCAATGGCCATGTGCCAATACTGTTATCCTGCCTCCAAGTAGCTAGCTGTCTGTTAAAGTTATCTGTCCAGAGGGAATATCAGCAATGATATTCTGAGTCTGTTTTGATTGTTTTTTTAAGTACTGTCTTGGTACTACCAGCACCTTGCCAAGCAAGTCAAGATATCTTTCCTCAGCCTTTTTAGCCAGTGTTTTTGGTTAATATTCTTTGCTCGTAAATGTCAGGAATAAAAACATACAATAGACATGCATATTTCTGTGAATTAGCATCTCTCTCGGATTTCTCCATCAGTTCCTCAAGTCTGTTTGTGCACAGACATATGCAGACATGTGCAAGCCCCAACATAATCACATAACTTAAATAACTATTTCTGTGCTTCATCTCCCCATTCACTTGCCCCTCTGAAGTTGTACTGAGGCAATGCGACATCCAGTGCATAAAATCACAACCAACAAGGGCATAGTGAAAACATTCAACAGTTAATAATTATTTTTAATTCTCCATATTGATTATGAATGACATTGGGAATTGGGGGGAGGGGGTGTTCAAGATTTCTGGCCAACACATACGTCTTCAATGCCAATATGAATCCTCTCTGCAGAAAGTCCCAGGAGCAGGGATATTTCCTCCAGTACTAATTATTTCTCTTTCTCCTTCATTTATTTCATTCTCTTGAGCAAGCAGTACAGTTTTCTCATTCTTTCTACAGCATTACAGCCTCAGATGCCTACTCACTATCAGCAACTCCCCCACCCCTGTGATATAGCCTTCTTTATTTCTGAACAGGAAATTTATCAATATATTGGGGGGGGGGGGGGGCGAGGCATTCACCACAGCCTTCACATTATTGCTGATGCCAGATGTTCACAATTCTTGAACCAGGTCCCCACACACTACAAGGCAGCATTTAGGGTGGGTGGGAGAAGAACACCATTTGGGTGCCTTTATTTTGCTTTCTGTTTTCTGAGCATTTAAACAGCATTTTTGAATCGTTTCCTGACTTTTTTCTTGCAGGCTCTAGAGCTAAGAACATATTAAAAACTATAAATGGGTTTTTGATATTTATATTGCTCCAAGAACTAGAACCTTAAGAAAACTTCCTAATCAGTGATACATTCAAGGCCGATGGGCAATGTATTCCTTCTTAGTCTATCTAGAGAAGTTCTTTTCCAGTGTATCCTAAATCTTTGTATCTGCCATTTACCTAAACAGATAATTAAACAAAAATTTCATTAAGCTTAATCTGTGTTGAAATTATTCTCTACAGAGCAAATCTTTGTTGATCATGAAACAGCAGCTTGGAATTATGGGGGTTATTTTCTGATGGTAACTATTTGCAACAATAATTCTCATTTCTCATTTAAGCAAAAGTTTCTCTAACCAGCATGTCAATACACACTTGAAAAATGGTTGAAGATAGGCTGTTGCAGAGGATTAAAAGATAGCACTTGCTACTGTGAGCACGTGTGAAAGCGCATGTACGTGCATCTTCAGTTAGAGTTGTGTTTGTTCAGCTGTTGCTATTCCAAAAATAATGTATTGGATATAAAATGGTAGGCATTGCTGTGTGCCTTTCTTGTTTGGATACAAGCCAGAAAACAATTTTAAGCTTAACTGAAAGACTTGTTTAAATTGTTTTCACAGTTTTCCGCACTAAAATGTTATCCCTTGTACCATTCTTTAAATATGCATTGGGCTTAGCCAAGCTATAAAGGGCTCTGAAATTCAAATGGAAACAAAGACAGTCCCAATTGCTCTGTGACTAGAGATTTAGTTCCTTCCCCATTCAGTTCCTAGATAGGGCAGTCTGCTTAGCTTTTTTAACACAGGTGCTTGAGCCATGTATAATTCCTAAACCACGTAATAGCTGGTATACAAAGGGCTGACCTGGAGCTGAGCAGAAATCTTGAGCAACCTACAGCACAACTACATGCTCATTTTGCGATGCAAATTACGCTTCTCTTAAGCAAGATTTTACGCCTGTGCTGAGCCTTGTTGGCTCAATCTGCCAGATTCTGGCAGCTAATTTGCACTCAAATTTTAGGCAGTGAAGCAGTTATCTAGGAAATAATCACGTTCCTCATATTGCAAATGGAGAAGGGGAAATGCCTACAGAGGAATAGCATGTCCATCTCACGTAAATACACAGATTCAGGCAGAATGGCTTTATATTTGGACACCTCTGAGGTATCTAACTCTTTCCACTTCTACTTCTATGAAAGCAGTTTAGGAGACTAAATTAATTTAGGTGAATTAGGAGACTAAAATTGAAGCCCATATTAGGTAAAGGTCCTCACCATTCAGCTCTACTTGGCAACAACATTTACCTGCAACAGGTTCTGACCCCTCAACCTCATATATTGCTATTAATTAAATATTTATTCACTTCTGTGATGTTAATGCATTCAGATGTAGATGCATAGTTGAGCAGAAAATTTAGACAGAGGTATTCTGGTATTCATGAGAAATGTGGTGACAAAAGTCTCATGCTAACGGATCAGTAAATCTAGGTGAAAATCAGCAGACGAAAAGGGAAAGACAAAAAGAAATACATGGTTGATAGTGTATGTTTTAGGTTTTTTTTTTAATTCCACAGAGGTTAAGAGGAATAGGAACTTTTAGAAACATCAAACCCAAGAACTACAAGAAAAAGAAAGCATATTAATAAATGAAAACAGAGATTAAATTAGTGATGTTTCAGTAATGATTGTGATACTGAAATCCCTTTTCAAATCCATCTTTAGAAAGATAAAGAAGCCTGAATAAATAGAAAGCAGTGAAGACACTGTAAAATAAACTATTGAGAACACGAAGATGAAAGAATGCATGCTACTTTGGATGAAGCCTATCATACTGTGCAGCTGTCTTGGAAATGCCACAGGCAAGTAAGTGCTGGAAAACTGGAAGAACACGCTACTGGCTCACAAAGGGAAGAGAAGGACAACATTTTTCAAATACAATATTCATTGTAACTACTCATAGTCTTTTATTAGACCAAGTAAAAAGGGCAAAACAGGTACAGCAGTACCAGTAAAATGTATGCGTGGGCATAAAAACGCAGGTAATGTCCCGTAAACATTTTATTAAAAATTAAAAAATGCCAAAACACAAGAGACTTTGCAACTGAACACTTCCACTACATATATTTCCTAGATAATATGAAGGATGTTATTATGTATTTAAGCTTTATTATTTGTTCATTTCATTTTTCTTTCTACTTAGAGAAATTCTGATTTTTACCTGTTCCCTGTTCACAGAAAAGATATCTGAAGCTCTTTAAATGAGAAGGCAATGACTCCACTAAAAATGTATGTTCCTGATGGCTTAAGAAAAGCCCTTTTTCTTCTCCAGGCAAAATTCAGTGGAAAAAGAATACCAGGGTCAAGTCAAAATACCAACACAAAATCCTTGATCTTCTCTCTACCACATAATACAGAAATAAGCCAAAAATGGTTTTAATTTACCTATGATAGCAACTCTAAGGACAAATGAATGCTCAAAAGAGATGGGCAACATTCCTTGTAAAATAAAGGGAAGAATCAACGTTAGACCCTGTCATTCACAGCCATATAAGCTTTGGATATTACTGAATACCTTTAAATGTCAGGGCAAATAAGCACTCAATTAATGTGTCCATGTTTATAACTTTCCCTGCATATTTCCATGCACACACATAGAATAAGGACAAATGAATGCTCAAAAGAGATGGGCAACATTCCTTGTAAAATAAAGGGAAGAATCAACGTTAGACCCTGTCATTCACAGCCATATAAGCTTTGGATATTACTGAATACCTTTAAATGTCAGGGCAAATAAGCACTCAATTAATGTGTCCATGTTTATAACTTTCCCTGCATATTTCCATGCACACACATAGAATAATGTTCTTATGCTTCTGCAGCAGGGAAAAAACTCCCACTAGTGAGGTTAGAACTGAACCACACACTGTAAACTGCAGAATCACTTATAGCTTTGCTCTAATACACCTTATGTTCCTATACATATACCATACAGGTGGGCATGGAGATTAATTTTGGCATGGCAATAAGGGGCTATTTCGAGCAGTGGTAATGGACAGGTTAAAGTTAGAATTTCAGAGACGGGGATGACACAAAGATGACTTTATTTTCTTTTTGAAATTTTCAGAAGACACTCATTTCTGCTTCCAGCATGAATTTGGTCTTTTTTATGTAGAGCCAATATTACAAGCCAGTACTATAGCCAGGAAAAAACAGATCTTCAAAACGAAAACTAGTTTCAGCTTCATGTCACAGCTCAGTAAACGTAACTCTAGCTAAATATAGCTTTTCCTTTCTTATAAAAACAAACCTGAAACCTGTACAACTCTATCAAAGTAGTTGGACCAATTTTTTTTATTTGATGGCAAACGATGATGGTGCCCAGGTAAAAGAAATTAATGCTTCACTGTTGAGTAAAAAAGATGTTTTTTCATCAACCTGAGAAGGAGTGGGACAGTGTAATGGTTGTAGAAAAGGAGATTGAAAAGTTGTGGGTTGCAAGAGTGTAAAGGGTAGCTGTTGAAAGGCATAGGAAGTTCTAAAAATAGAGAAAAATGAGATTTTACAATCATGAGAGAAAAAATAACTTTTTGTCATCAGTTGGAATGCATGTATTTTTTTTTTTATTGAAGTTCAATTGGATTAAGCTTTGGGCTCCAGGTAAGTTAACCGAAATTCTTAGATGATAAAGTTTATATTATGTGAATTACTGGCATATTTCTAAAATTAAGTAGGTTTTAGACACTTCTGATATGTTCGGGAGAAAAAAAATCCAACAAAATAGAATTTTCTTCATATAAAGAAATGTTTTTAAAATATGCTGAATTAAACTTGGTTCATGATTTCAGTCTAAAAAATTCACTTGAAACTTAATTTTCCTTAAGCTTCTTTTTAAAACTCAGATATCACTGGCATCAACAAGACCTTGTAAAACTACTCCACACATTGACAGATGCAGTTTGTTAATAGCATGAGATTCAAAATACTTCAGTAAATGATGCAGAAAATATAAGATTGCAAGGTGTGGAGGTTGCCATTAATAACAGATAGGACAGCAAGAATACTATTTTTGGAACACACAACTATGAAAATTTTCACATTTTTGATTATTTGTTTTTGCCAGTACTTTAGAGTGTAGAACAATTTTTTTTCTTTTGACTGCCTAAAATTAAACTGAAGATGTTCTGATGCAATGCATATGCGTTGATATGTTCATGACTTCAAAGGTGGTGAATTTTCAGAAGTTCCCACTGTGTTAGTGCTAAATCCTGGATTCAATTATCTCATCTAAGACACACAGCATCATTTTGAGCACCATGAGGTGTCCGGTCTAACCTTAGCTACCACTCCATAAGGCAGAGAGTTTCCTAAAAGTCTTGTGTTATATTAGCCAGCAGTATCTTAAATGGCACTTCACACCTATGTTTTGTCAATTGAATCCTGCCTGAAGTATTTAACTTTCAGAATGAAAGATAGAAATTAGCCTACAGACATTTCTGATCCATACTAATAGCATATATTGTACACCCAAGAAAACACTACATATTTAGATGTCTGAAAATGAGGTTTTGACATAATTCTGAGTAAAACTCTGTTCCTAGTGTTTTTGTTGACAAAGGCCCCAACTCTGCACAGATCCCACACAAAAAACCATTTCTGCAGAATTGGAGCCTGATAAAGTTTGTCCTTGTGTTTCTCCTTTTCAGTGTAATTGTGACTAGACCCCCAATTTGCCCAAGATATAGCCAATATAGCCAAATTTCAGGAATACCTATCACACTACACTATTATGGATTCTTTTATATATTAAGTAACCTGCAATAAAGAGGTTGACACATTCTTGAAAAGTTTTCCTTTTAAAATCAGTTAATTGCTTCACATTTTCACCTCCTTAAGTTCATATTGTAACTGCAATCCATTATTACCAGCAAGTTCAGCTAGTTTGCATCAGCTAGTTTGCAAGCAAAATAATTAAAAGCAAAGGGTGATGCTAAGAAAGTGGGAAGAAATTAAATTAAACTATTCACAGAAATTTTAGCACCATCTGCTAAGGTACATAAAGTCTCAAAAACCAGTACAAACTAGCAAGAGTCAATCATGAAACATAAAACCCAGAACTATGTTGTATTTTATGTTAAATGCAACAGAAGGCAAGTATAGGAGCTAAGTATTAACCAGGTGAAAAATTACATTTTTGACATGTTAAATACTATATGTGCAACATTTCTCAAATACTTTTGGAAGTCTAAGCAGATTGTGCCGACATCCAGCACTCAGCAGTTACTCAAAGAAGAGGTGCTCGTGCAGAAACTAACATGTGTTTCTAGTCTGATTTCACCAAAGGAGGACTTCACTAGAAAGCAGAAAAGGAAGTCCGGATAGGATGCAGTTACATATGAGGAGTCAACAAGCTGCATTTTGGGTTTCACGAGTTTTCATGGGAAGAATTTGAAGGGTTGGACAAAATTTTTGACCACCAAGTAAGGTCCCCTTACTCAGCAGTCAGAGCGTATTTCGGAAATGTAGAAGAGTAGAAGAGAAGGCTATACAAGTCACATAGGCTAAAAAGTGGTCTTGAAGAAACTTCAGCAAGCATACTTACTGCCATGTATGCTTTATGGTGCTGAGCAACCGCATACTGAATGGGAAACGTTTCCTTAATATGTTTTGCAGAGGACAGACAAAAGGCCTCGAAGGAGCTATGTCAAGGGCATACTTCCTAACACCTAGGGCCATAGAACAGACCTTCAGCATGACAATAAAGCCACTATAGAAGATACTATTTATCTGGAAACTAACATGTTTAAAGCCAGGCATGACTGTCACCCTGTGCAGTATGGAGCTTCTTACCAGTCAGACCAATGCTAAGTACTATTTGAATTTGAAAAGAGTGAGGCAAACAGAGAAAACCATTTGAGAATAACCAAAACTAATTATTCAAAGTTCAGAGCTGTCCCCCAATGTCAGGTAGAGGTAGTTCTGCTGCTGAATTGCACAGGAGCATAACTAAGCCGCAGAAGTGTGATGAGCCGTATGCAAGCCTGGTGGAAGAAAGGTGTTCTGCAAGGGCACATGTTAAGTTCCACTCCCCACACCCAGCACTTTTCCACTCCTCTGCTCTTCAGAATAGAGGGCAAATGCTCCTGGTACTGTGATTACCTAAGCACTATGATTTTCATGTAACTGTATTGTTATTATGCATAACTGTAATAAGAAAACTTTGACAGCAGTCCTGCATGAAGCACTTGAAACAGTTTATAAATGTTACAGTGTCACACAAAAATTGCGTGGCCTCTGTCAAATTAAACACATTGAAATCTACATTAAGCCTTAATTCTCTCCCTAACAGCTATCTAATAATCACTAAGCACCCTAATTACACAAAATGTAAAGTCCATTACATATATTTATTAAGTTTATATCTCTCCCATCACCCATAGAGTTCCCTTCAAACTTGTCCCAAGTACGTGTCCAGCTTGGTGTCACTTTGCTGTTGAGCTCATAGGTAGGTTTGTGAGGAATCAAGTCTTCTTGTGAAGTACTTCAGTGAAAGAAAGTGCTACTGAATTTCTTAAATTTCTCTATAGATTATGCAGTAGACTGCACTGCTCTGTGTGATCCTGACTTTTCAAGGTTAAAGAGAGAAGGATTGGGCATGGCAGTATTTGGAAGGAAGTGTGGCAAACAGTATCTGTTCCACAGTGTAAAGAGGCAGAAACAGCTGTGTGGCATCGCCAGGCATCCAGCAACTCACTGCAATTGCAGACTGCAGTATCCAACAGGAGGGCAACTGGCATCCCTTCTACTGAACACCTGCAGTATAACAGAAGAGTTGTGCTAATGGAAACCTCTAAAAACTCACTGTGACATCTATCCAGTCATAAGTCTAAAAGCCTACAACAGCCAGAAGGTAATTTCAGTTTTCTATAATCTTGCTACTTGCAAAACCAGGAGCCTTTAGTGAGAAAATTGGAATACAGGTAGGGAGGAAGTTAGGTCAGGTGTTTTGTTTGGGGACAGACTTCTTCATAGGGCCTGTTGCGATAGGACAAGGGGGAATGGTTTTAAACTAAAAGTGGGTAGATTCAGACTAGATATAAGGAAGGAACTTTTTACACTGAGGGTTGTGAAACACTGGAAGAGGTTGCCCAGAGAGGCTGTAGATGTCCCATCCCTGGAAACATTCAAGGTCAGGTTGGACGGGACTTTGAGCAACCTGATCTAGTTGAAGATGTCCCTGCTCATGGCAGGGGCGTTGGACTAGCTGACCTTTAAAGGTCCCTTCCAACCCAAACTATTCTATGATTCTATGATTCTGATTAATTCCAGGTATGGTTAAGTAATTCTCACTTTTTCTTCAAAGACCTTCTGTTCCTATTCCAGGGTGCTTACCAAAGAGCTTCCCATCCTTCCCAAGGTTCTGAGAAAAAGAGGGTCAGTTAAAAAGAAATTCCTAATCTGAGCAATGGATCCAAATTTGCCTCACAAAGTTGAACGCTGAGCTCTGCTCTAAATACTAGCTCTGCAAATCTCAACTATCAGAAGTGACCCAAATCTATTGAAAAATGTTTCTGGTACAGAAATAGTAGCCATTTTAGAGCATTCTTCTGGGCAAGGCCTCATACACTTGTAACAACTGATCTGTAATGGCACAGCCGTAGTGATTTCGCCACAGTAAGCAGAATAAATTCTTAAATGCAACGATCAGCACTAATTCATCAGCTTTTTTGACCAATCTAGCTATGAAGCCACAAAAGCCTCCCAGGATCTAAAATATTCAGTATTGCCTCATCTAGCTGAGACAGAAGCTTTTAGGAAGAAAACTGGCACATCCAAGGCTTCATGGAGATGTAAATCTTCCAAGGTTAAAATTAAGGATGAAGGCTAAAGTTAGTTGATGCTATGGCAGTGACAAAAGCTATTGTACTAGATTAGGTGTTATTGTCTCATGGGTTCGAAGAAAGGTTTATCATCAGCCTTATGAGCCCTATAGGAAATTAGAAATTTATGAGTCCTCTGTTCTTACCATAGCATGTCGAGGTGCAGATGTGCTCCCTGCCTCTATATGAGGGGTGGGAATGACTGCCAAACACATTCAGGAACAAGGAAAAGACAGTCCTGAGGATAC
The DNA here is from genome assembly GCF_000699145.1 of Aptenodytes forsteri. Lineage (NCBI taxonomy): Eukaryota > Metazoa > Chordata > Aves > Sphenisciformes > Spheniscidae > Aptenodytes > Aptenodytes forsteri. Next base: position 1,262,886 of record NW_008794408.1, on the reverse strand, counting down.
AAAGTGGTACTGTTATTCCAGGTCAGACTGAAAGGAGTTCTGACTCAAATTATGAGCAGCCAGAAATAATGTAAAGATGCTCATTTCTATTTGTGGTCACCTCAGGAAAGGGCTGGCTGCTTCAGCACCTGGATTTCAGCACTTCTTGCACTCTGGTGGCAAAGCAGAGCTCACAGCAGTAAGAGATATATTGCCCAGGATGCTGCATAAAATGATTTGGTATCTAAGAGCCAGATGCCTTCCTAAGGCATCAGCAGATACGTGTGACTGGGAGAGATTAGGTAGGCTTCACAACATTTCCCCCTACTACCACAGCTGCCCCTCTTGTGCTGATACAAAGAAAATATTCCCGGCCTTGACCCAGCTGATTGCCCTCAGTACTCTTTTGCACTGAGTGGATCAAGACAGGTGATGAGACGCTGCCTGATTCAGTAGGAAACACATAAAAAGTGTATAGTGTCTGTGCTTGCTCTGGAGAAGGCAGTCCAGTATTTAATACTGTGTTTTGCCACAAGACCTACTTCCAGGCGCAAGGGTTGGAGGGACGGGCATACTGCTGCCCATTCCCCCTCTGGGGACTACCCATGCAGGGCTAGCTGAGTCCCGTGGTGGTATTCTGCAGGGAAGCCTTGTTCTCTGCCAGATGAAGAGCCACAGGTCATCTGTGAAAGTCCCACGGCCCCCTGCTCCGGGGCAATCATGAGAGTCATTTTGTGTTTAATACTCACACCCGCCACACACCCTTCTGGAGAGGACAGCCTTGAATGCGGGCCCGCCGCCTCACCTCCCAGCAGCTCTGCAGAGCCACGTCTTTGTAGCAAAAACAAGAGAGTGCAGAATCTCTTATATAAAGAGCTGGAGATGAGCGGTGGAGGAGGGAGAGAGGTGTCTTCCCATAATATCCTGTCTCGAGGAGTCTGCCAGCAGACAAAGCAAGCGCTCTGGAAGCGGTTCAGCTTCCTGCGTTGTTGAATAGGTCTGAACCTACTGTGTTCCTACTGTCTCTCTTTAGACTCGAGAATTATTGGGTATAAAACAATGAAATTTTGCCCAAATGTGCTCTGCTGCACAGCTCTGCAGAAGGAAGTGCACCTTTGTCTGCTGTCATAAGAAAAAACAGATCAAAGAATCTAGTTAAATGAGTTAACAGACTCCAGCGCACCTTCAAAAGATGCAGGGCAACACTGAAAGCCACTACTTTTGAAGGGTTTTACCCTTTGCTGCCCCTCTGCAACAAGGCCCAGATCCTCTAAGGCAGGTGAGTGCCCAGCTGCCATTGAAGCCTCCACTCACAAGCAGCCTTTTTGGGGTGCAGCCTGTGTCTCAGCACCGAACAGAAGAGTCAGCTGATCACTGATTATTTTTAAGTTATTCTGAATTCACAAGGAATCCATTTTTAGCACTGCCTTTGATTAGACAATTTCCCTTCCAGAAATGGATGGGGTCGGTTGATGAAGAAGAAAGTACCCTACAGATCCTCCAGTCACAGAGTAGCTACCAAGAGTAAAGTAGACATGTCCTGAAAGAACCATACTGTACAACTGTTTACAGGAAAAAAACAAACAACCCGAGTAAACCTGGACTGCTAAATTATTTTCATTGTTTCAGAACAGTTGTCTCGGATATCCACAGCTAGTTTATTGGACCTCTTAAAAGTCCTTGACAGGATGTCAGAATTATATAGTGGCTTTTATTACCTTTAGGTTTAGTAACCGGCGTGACAAGAGCCAGACACTTCCCAAAATTGAAGGGGCACTCACAGTGCACATGCTTTTCCTTTACAGCCTTAATCTGTTGGCAGGGCAATCACTGTTAAAACGCGCCAAAACATCTTTAAATAACTGTAGCAAATTAAGGATGAAAACCAAAGTAGTTCACTACTGGATTTTTTTTTTTTCTAATTGCACATTTACCTTATATTTATTGTTCTTTCACTCAAAACACTAGGATCACAAGTCTTTCTGAGCTTTAAAATATCTCACCGATTTTTCACTTACGCTCTTCAGGCCTGGGTCATATTACATGACACAAACATTTAATGACACAAATATTACTTGTCATGAAGAAATATTTCCAGAAGAAAAGCTACTGTGAGAATCCATCTAACAATATGAGTAATGCAAGACACAGTGACACCGTTCCTTTGAGGCTTTTTTCTGTATTATTGGCTTTCCCAACTGGCTTTTAACAGCATGATGAACCACTTACTGATTATGAGCGATCTCATCAGCACTCACAATGTCCTTGAGACTCAGCACTATGTCTCCTTTGAAACACTTCTATCAATAAGCAAGGATCACATGGTAATTATCAAAGGCATCAGAGGTAATTCAAACTATTTTGTAGCTTATTACAAGTACTTTTGATATACTGCATCCTTTCCTGGGTGCAGATGACCCAGATGTGTTCTAAACAGCTTCAAATTTAACACCTCTGACATATGCAAGGCTTGTTCATAATGCAAAGCAGGATATCTCTTGCTTTTGTACAGCTTATATATTCCTAGAGAGAACTTACCCCATCACCAACAACAGCTGAAGTTAGAGCAGTAAATAGCTTTTCTTTAAATTTCTATATAAGGAGCCTGTTTGCAAGCCACATTATTTCAATGTTGGGTTGGTATTCCAACAGGGTTATCTCAGTTTCTCTGAGGGATGACCGTGCACTTGAGAAAAGGATCGTAATGTTCTCTGTAACTGTATAGCCATAGACAAATGACTTTCACAGCAGCCCACCAACATGTCATAGTCATGACTACTGTTAGGACTCAGGTTGATTCTCTGCAACAGACTTAGACTTAGAACATTAATTGTTAATTAATAGAAAACGAAATAGGCAACTTTCTAGTGAAAGCTGCATGGAAACCAATGCAGTACCAATAAGATATTGGATAAATCATGTACATTTTTAGACAACATTAAACAGGCTGAATTTTAAGCATTAACTACAAGGAGAAATTTCCAAACATCATTACCATTCCTACTAAACTACCAATTCTCCCAAAAGACTTAAAATACATACTGTATGCTTTATTTGAAAAACAGCATCTTTCAAATTAAATGTTTTTTGTTATTTCACAGGCCAGAAATTACTTTAACTCTACAGACTGTTCACCATCAGAAGGTAAGCTGTAGTGGGACCACCTTTCTCTCTTTTTCAGTGACTTATTTGCATTCACCAAAAAATGCTTGTCTAGGCTGTACGATCATCTCTCAGCAGCAAAACATTCCTCTCCTCTAACAAATTCCAGGTGCTAGTTTTCAAGAAGAGGAGATGGAGTTTAAGCCCTTATCAACCTCCATCTCCCGAGTTCCTCACATCATCCTTTGCTCATCATCTTCTCCTCCCTTCACTGCCACAGTCCTGGCAGCTCACCCCTTCCCAGCTGCTTTGCAGGCAGCAGGGAGAAGCTGTAAAGCCACACCACAGGCATGTGCGCGCACCTCCCCTGACCCTGAAGCTTTGGCACGTCGCACTGCCTCCAGCACAGGACCCACACGGGCCCACCGTGTGACCAAACATGATGGTGGGGCCCAGCCAAGTCCATCATGTGACAATTATACCTGTCCCTGCTCGCAGAGATTAAAAAAAGATGAAATCTCTTCCAAAGTAGGTCCTGAACACGTTGTTCGCTATCTGCATCTTCATTGATGATGCGACACATTTGTCGCACAGTCCAAGGTGGAGAAGCAGAACCATATGCTCTGTGGTCATTAGTAAACCCATAGCACTTGTCCAAAAGAAAAAAATGCTATGTGTGACAAAAACTAACACATTTCTCCTAAGTAGCCTCATTTACACTCCTACACTGTGTATGGGAAAAACACCTGATAAATAAAACACCTTTTTATGAGCCCAGACCCATTTTGAACTGATGTTCCTCACCCAGCACTGGGTGCAAGGGGGACACACAGGAAGGCTGTTGCAGAAAGGCACCACAGCAGCAAACCATTTGGAATAATTTAATAACCTCCAGCCCAACACATCCCTTTTCTCATACACAGATACATCTATTTCAGTGTCCTCAGATTGATGCCTTCACATTTACAGACTGAGGAACCTCTGCACTGTCATCATCCACTGCTTTAAGCAGCAGAGGCATTTAAAGCAGGGATAAACATTACAGAACAGCTAAGCTGCACCATCCTGTTACTGTTATTTGTTTTCTCAATATGTTTCCCAAGGGATAGAAGCACACTCCACAGTGTACAAACAGCATCACACCATTATCTTCAAAGCATGAAAAAGATACCAAAGTGAAACACAATTCAAAGGATGACCTTTATGTGCTATTATCTGCAGTGCAGTAATTAATTTTATCTGCTATGCACAAATGAAAAGTGGTTTTGCAAAATACATGAATGACTGAATGAATAAATGAATAAATGAATAAATAAATTGAAACCCCCAGAAGCCTTTTGCAACCCATCCCCCTTTGTTCCGCTTTGTGAAGCTGTACGCAGGGGGCAAAAATGAGACACAATGGCTAGCAACCCTACATCTGTGCTTTGAAGCGGTCACTTGTTCACTTTGAAGTGTTACAAAGAATATTTTGGCTTCAGATGCCAAGAAAACCTTCCAGCAAGCAGGACTTGATTCCACCTGTCATCTAATATCAGAGAGAAAAAAGAACCCTGCTGGTGTCGTTCATGCTTTCGGATGCAAGCAAAAACTTGCTGGCCCAGGGCAGACCACGTTGTATTGCCTGGGTAAGGGTAGGCTTGGTCTACCTGTGGGTGACAGGTCTGGGTTGTAATGGAATAAACTGGGAAGTCGGGGAAGAAAATTCTGCAAAACTATTGTAAGGTTTCAAGCAGACAGCTGAGGCAGATCAAACAACTGCTTAAACTGTTGAGTTTCTAACAAGGCAAACGACACTGCTATGTGCCACACAGCCTATTCATTCTTAAAATAGGTCTTCACAGGCAGATGTCTGAGAAAACCCAAACTGGCATTCTTGCATGTATTTTAAAGAGTGTTTTCATATCCGTCTTCCCTAAGTTTTAGCAACAGACATGCTCCTGACCTTAATCCAACGGTATCAGGCCTTGTATTTCTGAACACAAGTCATAGAGAGGAGTTAAGCAGAGCCAAGATATACACTTGGCTTTGGCTTTGAAAATACCCTTGACTCTGCCCCCTGATTAGTACTAGCCATCAACATTTGAAAATAGTTTTAAGGTAATTTTCCATGAAATAATTACAGAAACTCAGAGATATTTTTTTTTCCGTCAGAAATATACATACATTTTCATTTGTTAGAGGTATGCAAACTCAGTGTTACCTCCCCTTTCACCTTTCCAGTAAAATGAGTATCATATGGAGATTGAGCTTTCCCAAAGAAAGGGGTGGTTCGCTTCAAAATGTCATTTTAACTTTTGTAATGACATAACAACTCTGACTGAGGTCACTTTTCAGCTTCCTTCTGCTGCTCTGTGCTTTGATAGGAGTGAGACACCGTGAAGCGTTCTGGGCACGCTCAAGTCCTCTCTACTTTTCTGAACTGCAAGGGAATTATTTTTAATCCAAGGGCTCAGCCGTGCAGTGTATGTGGTGCTAACTCCGCATTCTGAATTCATTGCAAAACTTTGGGGATCCGGTTTTTGGGATTGTCTGCACATTAGGTCAATGGCCCCTGTCAATATCTAATTTGCACTGATCACTCAATCATGTAAAGCTGTATGATAATTAGGCCAATAACTGAAACATACTGTAGGGAGATTTAAGCTTTGCAAAGCTGACAAAGATTACTCAAGTATCAAACAAAAGAACGAAATAGCACATTTCAATGGGATGATTAATTGTATGAACAATTTATTTTTAAATGATAATGAATTTTTTTTCATGTTTAATTGAAAAAATAAGATAAACGCAAGAACAGAGAAAGCTCTTTACTCCTCCACTGCCACAAACAGTGACAATTCCTAAAGCCAGAAGTGCCATAGCAAATTTCTAATAGAATAGCACAATCACTCATTACTTTATAGAAAGTCTTTCAGTACTTTGGAGCTTTTTTCCTTTAAATTTCAGAATCACGAAAGTTCATTACAATTTGAGGTTTTCTTAAAAAAAAAAAACAACTAATAAATGTGTAGTCTTCAGCTTCGTGATGAAAAGCTTGAAAACGCCACATAAAGAAGAGGGGTAGAAAGAAGTTGCAAAAAAAACCCCAAAAAACCTGTAAGCATATTATTTTCACTACAAAATATGATTTCATATGTTTGAGATTTATTTTATATTTTTAAACAAAGTATATAAAAATAGGTTTTGGGTATCTTTTCATTGTTTATAAATCTTCAAGCATTTAAGCACTGTGTAGTCATGACTCCCCTTACTTTGCAGGTGGAGAAGCAGAGGCATAAAATGGTTTGAGACCCAGGGTTCAGAAATGTTCATTAACTTTGATTTCTTCCACATTGTGTAACTCAAAATGAGCTACTCTGGACTGTATTTTGAGATTTTGAATATTATTGCTCTCATTGATGTTTCTGGAGATTTCTCAATACAGAAAAAAATAAAGGTGTTACCAGGACTTTTTCTTTTTTTTTTTCAAGAGGCCCGTAACTTTGAAATTGACTCCATATGTTGTCCCAGAAATCCCTGAATTGTTGAAGTATGCTGCAGACGTGTTTCAAAGCTCACCTCTTTTGAAGGAACTTGCTGATTTTATGTGTTATGCCTTCCAAATGACATTATGTGCAGGTGTATCTGTAGCCTGATCCACGTATTATTCTTGACGTTAAAATCTATTGAGAATTCTCACATTCCTGGGAGAATAAGCATCACTTTATCCTGCAAGTGATCTCAGGGATTACAGTAAGAGTTTTAAAGGATAAGAGACATTACTCAACTCGAGTAAAGGAAGAAAAATCTGGTCAAACTTAAATATGAGGCTTTCAAGGAGTTTACAAGTCTTAAAAGGATTACCAGGTTAAATAAAGCTGTATTTGGAAAACTTCTGTTATACTCTATGCAGGAAAACATGGCTTATACCCCAACAGTGGGGTTGTGCTAACATCAAGAATCTCACTGTTAATAGGCCTCAGCTGTATTTTAACCTCATTTTGTTTTGTTAGTTCAAGTTTGTATTTTGCAGTTTTAAATGAACCCATTGTGTAATGCTGTCACTTCTTCTTTTCTACCAGCATGTAGACACAAAGGTGATTGCCTAATTAAACAGTAATGCTACAAGAAGCAAATTAGCACGAAGCCTCTTTAGAAGAAAACTGCATAAAGAAATGATTAATCTGTTAACAAAATAATAGAAGTCAAATGAATCAGCTTACAAAAAGAAATGCATTTCAGCATGATGTCATCCCAAAGATACACTATTTCAAAGAAGTCTTATATTTGTGCAAATAACTTTTACATTATCTGTTTTTAAATTGCTATGAAGCAAATGAGGATTTATCATTTAAAAAGAGATTATTTATTTCCTTTTGCCATCAACAATATGCTGTATCTCTGATGGGCTCCATTAGTTTGGAGTCTGGTTTTATTTGTACTGGAGCAAGAAAATACCTAATGTATTTTGCTTTTATAATCAGTTTCTGTCATTGCCAGTAGATGTTTATTGCAGCTAGTCAGCCCTGAGGGAGATTTACCTATTGATTATTGGATTTTACCCAGCATAATAATTTACCACTAATTTTTATTTTGATAATAGGGTCAAACTGGAGGTAAAATATTTCTTGGATGGAAAAAAGACAATGAGATGAAACAGGATCTTTTCAAGAAATACCATGTAACGTACTTTTCTTGAAATGTACACTTCTACTGCCTCCAAATGTATTGTTCAATTATTTAAAAAATCAATTTATTAATTAAAGTAGCACTTATCAGTTTTAATACATTTGAATACATCTTTCTTCATTCACAGAACTCTGGGTACGAGAAACTGAACTTTAATTGGGAGCTCAGGCTTAACAAAATCAATATGCAGCAGGTTCTGCAATCTGTCCACGTCTCTTTAGACAACATGGTCTTTCCACTGCTGTGTTCGAGGCAGGACTGAACATCATAACTCCAGAATGACAAAGAAATTGAGAGAAGAGCAAATGGCTAAATCAAGTTAATTTTCTTGTTGAAATTAAAGTGTGAAGGCAGGTATTCAAGTGCTAATACACTGCAGAATTAAAGCCTCTCTGTATCTTTCTGCTTTATAACGATATGTTTCTACAGAAAAGTTTTATTTATTGGATTTTTTTTTCAGGAATTACTTGCTATCATTCACCCTTCAGGTGACTATATCATGTCATAAACTTTGTCATGTATAAAATAATTTTTTCTAGCTTTCAAATTGCTTCATAAAAACTTTAAACATACTGTGACAGAAATAGAAAATAGTATTATGTCATTGACAGCATCTCTTCATCTTTGACTTCCCTATGAGGACTTGAAAACTGCTTATTTTCATGCAAAGTAGAAAGCAACTTAAACCACTTGGAAAATATTTTTATATACTTTTCACTGCAGGCTGAAGAGAGACAGCGTCAGAGGTGAGAGAAAATTTCATTGCATAAAAACAATTCTGAACGTTTTGGAGTTGATAACATGAAGGAAATAAAAATTTGTACTACACAGCTTTCAAATGATAGTTGATGTTTGGCTTTGCTGAACACTGCAGCACAAGAACCGGTAAATACCTGGAAACAAGTACTGATCTTAAATTTCATTTATCTCTAGACTAGATGGTGTCTACAAATAGTGTCTACAACCAGTAGTATTATCAGCTGCAGATGAAGATATCCTGTCAAAACTGAAATCAGTTTATAACAGTATGCATTCTTATATTTTAAAATATTCCCAATACTCTTAAAAAATAACCAAGGAAACAACAGATTATTTTCACTGAGGTTATGTGATAACAAATAATTAATTTGGAAACATTTTGATATTTCCTTGGTTTGAGGCATCAGTGGCCACAGAGAAAAATATATCCTTTCAAACAAGTCATTAATTTTAAGAAGAACTGATACATGATTGACTAATCATGAAGTTTTTATCCTACTGTGTGGCAAACAGCAGTATTTAATTTTCCACCACGGTTTAGTGATCAACGTGAATAATTATGCATAATATGTAGTAAACCAACATATTTTCTCCACAATCCTCATCACTTATTGTATTTTCTTATTTCACAATGTTGGTACTGCAAAGGTTTCAGGAATTCTGTTCTTGAGCTATGCTAGGGTTGCATTTGTGATCTGCTCGATTTGCATGCTGCCCTACATCTGACAGTCATTTCTAAATGACTGAGAAATTTCCTCTGCACAAGCTCCAGTAAGCCTTGTGACAACTACTGCTATCTCTGCAGATGCATGAAAACTGCTGTCTTACTCATTTTTGAAAATGTAAAGCCTCTCTTTTTGTACTTTGACTCACCAATGTGTTGTTGACACCATGGTAGCACTGAATACAAATACGAACAGATTGACTAAAAATATATTTATAATACCAAAATGTAGACTTAAATCATTTTAGATGTTCTTTCTTCCATCCCTCATGTCCAATAGACCTGAGATTCTGCACCCTATAAAGGTGGTATTCAACTATGTAATCTGCCTACAGTTATTTTGGAATTTTTTTTTTATTTATCATTTCATATTTAAGTAATTTGTTCATAAATTTGAAGAAGAAATTTAGGCTCTTTTAGGGTTTTATTAAGTTACTGCGTAGATCTAATTATGCAATACCTAACTTTGTATTTACTCCAAATTAAATAGACACCGCTCAACTTCAAACAGCAGGGTGATTTGGGGAAGAGAAAGAACTGCCAGCTAAAAGAAAAAAAAAAAACTCAAAATTCCAATTTGGGGCACAAACATCTATAGTTTCTTCAGAATTAACCGTCTCTTTTTTGTTAGGTCATTCAGCCTCCAAACTGGAGTCCCAGTCTGGAAATGAGGGAACTGTTTAGCAGCAGTCTTTCACCTCCGTTCTCCTCTAAAACTTACATTCAGTCCTTACCCTTCGGGGTGCCCATTTCGCTTACCATTTTGGCACCCTCTTTACAGTATCTTCTTAGTGACTCAGAACAAATCAGCACCAGAGTACAAATTATCTCCCCATACTCCTGCACATGGCCTGCTGAGACTGGATGAAAATTTCTTGAGAGCGCTGGCGAAGGAAGAAACACCCAGATTTTGCTAGAAAGAGTTGTTTTGCCGCTTTGTTTCACAGCCCTATCACATTTTGGAGCAAATCACTGCATCTTTTCAATAAATTGTAATAGCACAGCTAAGGTGGCACAGAATTACTGTCCACACAGTCACTAGTGACCCTCTCCAGGAGTTCAGTCCCTTGCTCTCCATCACCCTACTGGCATAATAAGTGGAAGTTTCATGTGTAAAGCCACACCTGTGATCTCTATATCAGGTATATAATTCAACCTTGGGAAAACACAGAAGGAGAGCCTCTCTTCCTTAAAGCTTTGTAGCTGATTTTTACCAGAAACATTCTTCTCAGGCTGCATTTTACCCTGAAGAGGAGGTTTGATCAACACTTACATTGCCTCAGGTTGTTCTACAAAGGTTTGATAGATTGAGCCTTCCAATTGCTCATAGGACAAATGAATGAGAAAATGTGTCCCTTACAATTGAAGAGAAGGGTTTTTTTTCTCAGAAAGAAATTGAAGAATGGATATCATAAAATATTGGAGGTATGGTCTCCCAAAGTCCCAAAACCTCTAGGCATATTTTGTTTAACACTGGACAAAAGCAAAGATGAACTGTGTTTCAGAGACCTAAAGCCTTATTTGCAACAAAATGCTACTAGCAAGTTTCATGAAGAGGAGGACATGGAGGAGGGTAATGATAAGAAGGTCATGCAGTCATCTAGTTTTTCTATCACACAACTTGATGTTTTAGATCATATCAAAGATTTTATTCTTAACAATCATCTCGCTCTGTCTGCCATGATCTCGCTATCATGGACTGTTCAGTCTTTTCTGCGTACCACAAAAAGAGATAACCACAAAAAAGCAGCAGATGCAAAGACATTTAAACCTTAAAAGCCCCAAAGGTAAAAGGGAACAAAGAAGATATTTAGTCATGCAGAAGCCTGCCTAAAGTTCATTCTTTTAAGTAACACAGAAAAAAATGCTGTTCCTTCAGAGGACAATAAAATTTCTTAAGAGAGCTTGAAGAGAAAAAAAATATTATAATACTACTGAGAAGTGCAGAGGTTGAGAAACAGGAGAATTCAATCTCTGGAAATTACAATTAATTAGCAAGAGATCTGATGGCATTTTTAAAGCTTTTTAATGTTACCTCTAATGTCATATTTCTGAACTGCAGGGTGATGTAACTTTCACTCAGCTCACACTTTTGGGGCTTGCAAGTGCATCAGCTAGATCCTTCCCTTTAAACAGATAAGCAAAATACCCTCAAAAGTGGCATTCTGAGGAATAAGCCATGGGAATGGTCACCAGCTCTTACCAAGCCTTTGTATCCCAGGTTGCTAATATTTCAAAGTTTTCTGAATATCAAACAGATCCCATTTCTTTCCTACAGCCTTTTTTTCAGCACAAACCCAGTTGTGGTAACTACCTCTGAGATGAAGTCCTGGTGAAGATGAGACTATGGTAGTTTTAGAAACATTTTAGGACTTCCAGGCTCCACCCTAATCTATCCTTTGATCTGTTATTGTATCCGAGAGGTATAAAAAACCCTTATGTTCACTGGGATTTTGCATCATCTTAGCTAAAGGAAGAGTGCAGCTTTCATCCTATGGTGAACATGCCCAGAGAGAGTTCAGAAAAAAGTCTTTGTTAACAGAACTGAGACCATCTGGGCAGCGGCTGTCCTTAAATACATCGTCCTCTACACACAGTGTTAAAAATATCAGGAGAATAAGGCCTCTCTGTAGAAAAAAATAAAAAGAAAGAAAAAGAAGAAAAAAAAGGTTTAAATGAAAACTTTGAGAATAAGAAGCTAGCAAAAATAGGCAGAAGAGGTTTGAGTGGAATTTCAGTGGATTTTTTTCTTCCTTACCACTGCATGCCATGTCCTTTGAGAAATGCTAATCTACGCTCCCTGGGCAGGGCAGTCGGAGCTTCCCTTTACAACATGAATGCAACCGGTCTCTAATTCCAGTTTTTAGACATCTATTGAGGGAGAAAAACAAAGAGTAAGGAAGAAGAGGGGTGGCAAATGTACTAGGAGGCAGAGGAGAGAAATTGTGCATGTATGTGTGTGGGAGAGCAGAATGAGTTCAGAAGAAAAAAATCAGCTTTAAATCTCCTTTCTGCCTTAGCCCAGATGTCTTTGCATCATCAGATTTTGGTCCAGCATCGAACACCAAGACTCATTTTCTGTTGGAAAGCTAATTTATAAGCCTCATTTAAGAATGAACTTCCTTTAGCAGAAACTATGTAACATAGAACTGAATCAGAAATTGCTTCTTCTGTAGGTAGTAGTTAGGTTCAGGAAACTGAAAGGAGATTAGGATTTGAAATCCAAAAAAACCTGAGAAAATAGAAGAAGAAGGAGAGAGGAGGCTGACAGGGTAATTGAAAATACGTAACAGCATATATAAAATACCATATAACAATATATTCAAAGTACCAGAAAGAACCTGCCTGAGCCATTTCTCTTTTTCCTGCTATACTCTAGCCATTAGCAAATATTAAGGGAGAGATACATTGCAAAAAATCACTAAAATTTTATTATGGAAAGGCATCTGAGTCTTATGATTGGTAAATGATATTTTATGAAATTATGAATTACTGCATCACTGTTACCCTTCCTAAGGGCTGCAGAATAATCACAGTGTGCATAAACAGCCTAGCAAAAACACCCATGAGAGTTATGGCCATAAAACACTTTTACTTTGTTGCAGTATATTTATATTTAAAAGATACAGTTTAATTAATGATTATGACAAGGAACTGAGGAACATGAGAAAGGTGACTGCTGACTGTGGTTTAGGTGCATTAATTTTGAAATAAGCCTGATACCCAAAAAAAAAAGAAAAAAGCATTACTCTGCCTGGATAAATAAATTAAATCATTCATCATTTTTAGTCCTCAGTTGTGAAAAAGATTACTTCATTTCAAAAAAATGAGGCTAAAATTGGCAGATAAAAAAATTATCTTTCAGGAGAAGCAGTCTTCTAAATTAGATTGCCCCTTTATGAGTAAGCAGAAAAGATTACTATGAGACTAAGCAGATCTACAGAAAAAGGCCTGGAAAAACACACCTTCACTGCAGGAAGAGTCTTAAAGACAGCAGCTAATGACTTCTGCTCTTTTAAGAGAGCTTCACATTCTGGAATTCAAGGAACTGGTTGTGGAGTCCTAGTACGTTGAAAAAAATGCAAGTGAGAAAATAGCAAACCTGGTAGCAAAAGGAAAATGTGTTGCATGGATGTTTCCAAAGATTTCAGAGAAAGGAAAGTATAAAATATTAGTCCTGCAACAACTACCAGCTCTAGGGCTTTTGTTAATATTTGATAATGAATGGATCTGACCCTAAAACTGCTTTTTAAGAACAACATCAAACTGAGAAAAGCATAGAAGCACCTTACCGTCTATTCACTACCTACATGGGGGTAGAAAAAAGGGCTTAGACCCATGACCTCCTAGGGTTAGCAGAAAGTTTCCTCAAGAGTCCATAACCATCTAGACAAAAATCTAACCTCAGCAAATGGTGGGCTTGCTCGTAGCAACATTGTCCTGGAACTCATTTGTTGAGCTACAATTTTATTTTTAAAAAAAGACAAGGGGAAGAGACACAGAAAAGAAAGGCAAAACACTGGATGCTTTCCATTTCTCGAAGTTAAGATCCAAATGTAACATCAAAATGATGCTAATATTACACAAGCTTGCTGCACTGCACCAAACTCGCAGAACATACTGCACTACTTAAAACACTGCCACACTCTCTCTAGAAGCAGGCTGACATAAAAGAGCCTTCTAAGTTATTTCTAGCATTAAGCTGTTCATCAGTCAGAGAAGGCATTCATTTAATCATCTTAAAAGAGTGTAATATATTGCTGTGCTATCCATTCATTGTTATGTATCCAACATTACAGTGGTATGTAAAACTAAAATCCAAAATAATTGTGCTTTTCCACTGCACAGAAGGTTCCTTTTGTGAGCAAAAAGACAGCGTTTCTTCACCTGCATCATTGACGTTAGGCCCACAAGGACTTTCTATTATAGAGGACCATGCAGCTTTACAGCAAGACACAGGATCAGCTGGGCAATAAATAGGATAAATGTTACGTTACACTGCAGGAACAAAAGAAAAAAAATGTGTTGAAATATTTATAATACATATATCAATCTTTGTACAGTTAAAACATTGAAATCTTTTTAATTCTAGATGAGAGCATTAGTAACAGAACTCAGGGAGAAGCTTCTTCAGAGGAGAAATATACAATATTTGCCTCCCCCACCAGTGTAGATTTTATCAAACATGATAATCCCAGTGTCTAATTTTCAAATCTCAATCCAACATACTGGCAGAGGATTTGGGACATCAAGCAGGTCTAGTTCCATGCCACATACACACCCTACATTCCATCTTTGGGTTATTACAGCTTGGGTCTGCCCATCTGCCCTTGGGTCTGCCCATTTGCCCTTATGTTTAGATTGCACTGGTGTCCTCCATATCCCTAATACAGGACATATGCAGATCATCAGGCAGATTTTACGCATTAGCTGGCTAATTAACACCTCTCGAAAAAGCCCAGAGACTTCGGTTAGATTAACATCTACCTGCTGGGCACTAATACACATGTCCGAGCGTTGGCAAACTTTTCTTCAGAATATCAAAATGGTGCAGCTGTTTCTTACAAGGTTTTAGCTAGGTCTGTGTAGCCTTGTTTTAGGAAGGAAGAGCATCACCCAAAGGATGCAAGGCAAGCTGCACGAGCTGGTTTCAGGGCCAGAGGCCGTCTCCTGTCTAATTTTATTTACGAGTAAAGACATAACCAAGCAATTCAACCTACAAAGAGACTGAGCAGTCACTTGTTACATGTAGAGAACAGGAGAGTTTGACATGTGGACAATGTCTAAGACTCTTGCAATGGCAAGGAGCCAGTCAGCTAGAAATACCAAGATGATTTCAGCTGGTGATCTGTCATCCATGCTGCAGGAAAAAGTGAAAAAATCCCCAAGGTCTGTGTCTGTCAGAGCTGGGGTTCCTAGCTTGTGCACCCTCAGTCTTTATATGGACATATCTTCTCATAATGTTCTGCTTAGGGTAACCCTGTAAGAAGATTTTTTTCCTTCAAACAAAACCCTTCCAGTTTCCTGTTTTCCTTACTAACAACCAAGAGTCTGTCAAGAATCACAGACACCCTCAGGAAAAGTAATGCAGACCATGGCAGATCTGCTTGAAGCACTGATTTTTCCACAGACTACCATAAATCTCCATTTTAAGATTTAAAACTGATGACAGATGCCAGGCCAGATCGCTCTCCCTCAGGTGCACTGGGCAAGTGCCAGGGTCAGACAATGCTGTTCTAGAAACTGGACGAGGAGCATGACCTAATTCTAGGACATGTACTCTTCTTGTGCCAGAAGTACCTCCAGTGGTATTACTAGCTGTGTCCCATATGGCCTATTTCTGTTCTCATTTTGATACAAAAACACTGCTCATTACCAATACCCCACCACCAATCCAGTGGTTTTACTGGTTCTATGACTTTTATCAGACGCATCTCAGTCAGGAAATCTAAATCTCAAATAAAATTGAATAACCTGCATAGCACTAATGAGGTTATTATACCTAAGCCAAATTTGTTGTTAGTGATTTTCCATAACTAAAGAAAATAAATGCCTTTCCTCCTTTGATGGTACACTGAATTTTTCTGCTTATAAATCCTTGGCATAGAGTGTACATGGACATTGGAAGTGTTCCACAGACTCTTCCACGGCAATGAACTTGCACTGATAAAAGCCCTTTGAGCAGTTAGGGAAAGGGAAGTATACTGAAGATCTGAACATACCGTACAACAGTGAAAAAGAATAGGGTGGATAACAAACCATAGAAAGGTAAGATATTAAAGTAAGAGGGAAGGAAAAACGGGTGAAGAAAATGAGAATGCCATGCTGTAGTTGTACTGAGGAATCTGCAAGCCTTAAATATGTGTCACTCAGGAGAGGAGAGGAGAAATAAGTCAAAAATACATTATGTATCTACAGGCAGGGTATTTTTATATTTAAAACCATCTGTCTTACAAAAGTTCAGGTCGCATCATTCAGTTAGATAATTATAAGCCCTTCCAAAGACCCAGTTTTAGTAGAAAATGCTAACTTGATATGAGTTCCTGGCCTGAAATAGCTGTAGGCTTTGCTAAGGCATGACGGAGGGAAAATGGATGTGATCAAAAATCCTTCCAGCGTCAGAAATTCCTGTTCTCTAAGGGAAGGTAAAGTTGCGATTGTAAGGCTGCTCCAAGTCACTGGGACCCCAATAGCCCTGGGATCCGTGATTCAGAGTGCCACGGGCAAGACAGAGTGAACAACATCCCACAGTGGATTTGGATACTGGGGTTTATTTAACAACCAGCGAGACAAGAGTTTTACTCTACTTGATTATGAGGCACCCATTCTTTCACTGCCCCCAGTACCGTAGTTACTAGATCTTGCCATCCCTTTCCAGCAGGGAAGTCACTGCTGGCTCAAGACAGTCAGGCAGAAAGTCAAGTCGGGTCCTCCTATGTCGCTGCTCACCATGACCCATCTTGGTTGTTACAGGTCAAGGTCCCTGGGCATCCCCTGGCATTCATCTCCACTCGTGTCTTTGGTGAAATCTTTGGTCTCCAGGATCACTTCCAGGATCTTTCTTCCAACCAAGATCTTCACCTTCGTCTTTCCAGGCTCCCTTCTTTTTTCAGAGACTGCTTCTTCTTTTCAGAAACCCTTCTTATTGACATCAGATCTTCTGTCCAACATCCCAAGCCCCCAGTTTTCCTGATCTAAATTGTCTACGTGAGGATGCACAATGTGTGATCAGCCTCCTAATTGCTGTTTCTGGCTCATGTCTCTTTTAATTGGAGAAGTGAGGACATGACACTTTTGTTTAGTCCAGGTGTTACCAAAGTTTACAAGCAACTTGTACTGGTTGCAGCTAGCAAGTAGCAGGCTTCTGCTCAGCAGTTCAGCTTGGGTCACTCACCCACACATACACATGCATCCAATTATCTGCCGCCTTGTGGCATTCACAATTCAATCCATTTTTTCACCTACGACAGTTACTCTACCTCATATCAGGCAATGTCACCTAAAAACTAGAAACACTGTATTTTGTAGCTACAATACACATCTGAGAGTGTGCAAATGCCAGTTCCTGCTCCAAAGACTCATTTCAATAATATTAGACGAACATTTCTCAGCTGTGTCAGGGACCACAGTAGTTCCTTCTCCCTTCCTGTGCTCACTCAAGGCAGTGAGCTTGCTTTACATGGAGGTATGAAGTGAGAAAGCAGAGAGGCTTCCTTCCTCCTTACTGAGCCATGCCTACCAACTGGTACTGAGCACTTTCCTGGGAGGTGGAAGATTTGCCTCATTAGGAAACTGAACCAACATTTGCTACTTGCTGCCTGAGCACTTCACCTGGCGAGCCTCACTGCAAAGTGTTCTCCTACTACCTCCCACACCCTCCCACTCCCACCAGCTGCCTTTTTGTTCCCGGACCTCTTGGCATGGTCCCTAATCTTCCCCATACATTCTCATGTTGTCTGTCCTATACCAGATTGCTTCGGTTTCCTCCTCCTTCTCTTCCCCATGACCAGTTTCAGAGTGTAAGTTAGTACTATGAGCAGAGGTTGGCAGCCTGGGCTCCTTTTTTGCATAACACTACCCTCCCCATATCTAATTCTAGTACCCTCCAACCACCAAGAGTTTGCGGCTTTGGTCCCAGAGGCATCAAGAAACCAGTTTTTGTCTCAGGCTTCTCCAACTCTGTTTTGAACAGCAGCAGGAGGTACGAACACATTGTGCTCAGTGTGTTCAGTCCATGCTAGCAGTGCTCCAGAGGGTTAAGGAGAGGAAGCTCCTCTTTGGATCCAAATGAGGCTTAAATGCAAGCTAGTCGACCACATCAAGAATGAAAGAGCCTGTATATTCACAGAAATCAGATTCCAGGTGCCCAAGAAATTTTGCAGTCAATGAGAGCAGCACTCATGCTGCTTTTCCAGGATTAGGGAGCAGATGAACAGCAGTTTCCACATCACAACTTTGTGTACTGGCTTCTGAATTCTGCTTGAGACACATTTAGATTTTGACATCCTCCTTTTGGGTCCGGCCTTTTCTATTTCAGTCAGATTCCTCGAATGTGCTTGGTACCATCATTAAAAAGTCTCAGCCACAAAGCCAATGACTGATGTGATCAAACAAGGCATCCATATGACTTGCCAGATATAATACTGTTATACATCCCTCACTTTAACACAGATGCCAGAAGGAGTCTGGCTTTCTCGTTTGCAGTAACATGGGAGAGACATGCAGCAGACAGTCAGTTTACAGAGGCTAGGGCAATAATAGGAGGTTGCTACCCATTATGATACAGTGACACGTAGCGCCGTCGGGGAAGATAAAAGGAGTATTCAAGATTCAAAAGGGTCATGAAAGAAAGGGTTTTCTGTTTGGAAATAAAGGCTAAAAAGAAATTCTTACAGACTCTCATATATCTTTTTCTTTTAAAAGATTCTGAACTGGTAGAATAATGTTGCTGTATCCACTGCCACTGTTCCCAGAAGCAATAGGCTCAGCGAGAAAACAATTCATGCTCAATCCTTCCCAAAGCAAGGCAACCCTGATAGACTACCAAGAACCTGTCAGATCTTCTCATGGAGGCCAGTCATTTAAACATCGTCCTAATTGTAAAATGGGCAGTCAGGTCAGTGAGCGCAATCAATTTTCTCAGAGAACAATGAGCACTAATTGGATACTTATACTTGATTGTGCAGCTCAGAGACTGCCCAAATGTGTCCTGCCTCAAAATGCTCTGTCAAGGAGTCAAAAAATACACCAGACTATTTTGGAATGTGAACTGGCATCGTGAAATGTTCCATCAAGGTTAACGACATGATCTTCTAAGGTGCCAAGGCAAATCAAACACAAGAGTTAAATTTCCTTTTACCTTCAGGGTTGAGAACTAGAATTTTTGTTGCTTGAAATGACAGAGAGCAACACAGCCCCCAGATTCCACTATAATCATCCACTTTTGAGTCAGATATGTAAAGGAATAAAAAACAATGCCACATACATATTACAAAGCCTCAGTGCATACCTTCTATAGATAGTTCAGACACCTTATGCTGTTTTATCATAAATGCTTAAGACATTACATTATTCTGGACTAAAGAATCAATGTCTTGGGAGTGCAGCAGAAATAATAAGCTAGTTACTACACTGAAATTTTGTGTCTATTGTTTATATTTTAAAGGAAAGGGAGGAAATCAGAACTCTCTAAGTCAAAGGCTTTTTGAATGGCAAATTGCCCTAAATATGAATCAGAAAATGTAATGCATATAGTTATTATTACCCTCTCTACCCATATATGTAGTCATATTCTTTTTATAGCTTTTTGGTATCACAGCCTCTGTGTTCCATTTCAGCAAATATTGTGCAAAGGGGCTGCAGAGTAGATCCACTCTGGATTGTGGATCTCACAACTCGGCAATTGTGAGGATTACCCATAGTTCTGCATTATACCTCTTATATTTTCAGCATCTGCTGAAGACACCAAAAGAAAGACCAGGAGTAACATAAACCATAAACTAGCCAAGTCTTCAGCAGGAAGCAGATCCTTGTAATCTGACAAGACAAAGGGCAAGGTGGTTTTCCACCACAGATAAAGCTATGTGTTGATATGGGAAAATATTAAATATTGATGCTCTGTTGAGTATCAGTATTTTTATTACCACAACAGCATCAAAGTCAACATCAAGAGCCCAGGTCCCTATCTTACCACATTCAGTTCAAAGATCCCTATTATGAAGTTAAAGCCCTCAAGATCTCAAAGTGCCACAACAGACCAAACAATGGAGATAATAATTTGATCATATCCTCTACATAGTAGCCATCTGACTTTACTCAATCTTGTAAGATATGGAACACAGCACCTGCATCAGATCTCACATTGATGCTGCAATTGCATATTATACAGAGAGGTAACAAAGGACAGACTAATACTGAGCAACATCTTCCTCCGGAGGAATAATCTTGATTAATTCTGTGCCAAGAAGTCACAACAGATGACAGTTTTAGCACTGACCTTTAATACAAGTTACCTCACAGTAGGAGAAATAGAATTGTTCAGCCTATAACCATTACACAACCAGTAACAACTATACAATATTTGTGTAATCACTAGGCTTAAACCGCCTAACACAAATCTAAGCAAACATTTTTCCTTTCCTTACAAGTGATTTCAAAGGTCATCTGCTCTGCCTAAAGGTCATGTGGAATGATGGATGCAAAAAACTTTTCCGTTCCTGACACAGTATCCTCCTAAAGCAGGAGTGTATAGAGAAGGTATAAGAGGATGGAGAGGAGGAAAGGGAAGAAAATGAATTTTAAAAAATCTCAATAGTGTTATAGTCCCATCATCTTGTCTTCTCTCATGTATATGTTGAAGTTCTCTTGTTTCTTCTGAAGAGACTGGGAAGTCAATGCACTGACTTTGCTGAGAACAGCATGAAAATTCCCACACAGGAGACAGAGGGATTGCCGAGGCAGAATAGAGAGATCTGCATGTTTGCGTTATGGTTAATGAGAACCAACTGCACAGATCATGATAATTCATTCAGCCAATAATGGCTGTTAACTGGGAGAGTTTAAGTACTTGTATACTTCACTTTTCCTGGACAAATCTGTATGATGCAGGCAGATGCATAGCTGAATGCACTAGTTTGCTCAGGTGCTGATAACACTAAAGTACAGTAATAAGATTGTAGTTGGTAGTAAGGTTGTAGTTGTGTATCCTACAGTGAAATCTGTGCTTCTACACCCCCTTGTCAGATTTAGGCAAATACTAGTTTGGGGATATCTGTACTTGCTCTGATCATATCTTCCATCTGCAACAAAAAATAACCAAAGCTGGACGTGTGTTATGAAAAGCAAGCAGGCAGCAGGAATCCAGTCTCTCCAACTTGCATATAAGTTTTAAAGCACTGCTTAAGCATCACAACTGAAGTACCAAAGTTGCTGATACAATAAATGGAGTAGGTGCCTTTAAAAGCCCCTGAGAGAGGTCAGGTTTGGCCCCTTGTTACATCAACAAATTGAATACCTTGGTCTGGCTAACTATTGCCTTTTTAACATGGATATGTAAAAGTTGTTTGGCGAACAATTAAAATATGGTGCAAATATAAATTGAATTCAAAGTATTTTTATTAACAGCACAAAGGGATGAAGTTTCATTCTCCTCCCATGTTATTTGTGACTAATTCAACAACCTCCATAACATCAGCATCCTGCGATCCTGAATCAGATACTCAAAGCCAGAATGCAAGGGTTACATTACAAGGAAAAGTGTTTATTGCTGTACAATGATAATTGTATAGCATTCCTGCACTGTCTGTGACTTCAGCAGACTATAAAATAATTTGTAACAAAGTTAGAATTATGTCTAACCATCTATAGCAAAGACGTAAAGACAAGAAGAAGCCTGGAGCAGGAAAAGTGCATTTATAACTTCTTTCATATTTCTTAGTGTTTCTTTTTTTTTTTCCCGCTCTTCTTTGAGGGCAAACAGTGGAATAATTAACATATTGTCTAAGTTAACTCATTTTTGCTAGTTTATATTTTTATCTTCATACAAGAATCTATACTCTCATGTTCTCTAAAAAAAGTACATTTACAGAAACTTGAAGCACCAGATAACTAACATTTTAGCATAAAATTATGAAACACCATTTACAGTAAATTCAGATTTTAATTGCTTCTGGTTATTTTTTGAGTGTGTTTGATGGAAGAGTTTCATATCTGTGTATGTACTTGTGCAGACACGTATGTAGAATGAAAGAAGCTTAAAACAAGTGATACAGGCATCACTCCGCCGTTGTACCAAGCACTGCATTTTGCCTCAGTACAGCTAAATGTAATCTGCTGTTGTTTCGGCTTCAGCGACACATCTTCTGGTGTTGGCAAGAAAAGACATTATTTGAATTAGTGGGACTGATTTTGATTGGAAGCAAAGTCAGTCTTACCAAAGCACATAGTCGCTTTGCCTGTCCAGCCCAAGGGTTGCTCTTGTGCAGGCAACCCGAGGGCTCAGACTGGCAAACAGAATCCACCAAAGAGAAGAGCTAAAATTGATGATTACTTACAGCTGGCAAAGGTCACTGGAAGCAAAGGGCAATACTTTCAGTGACAGCCTAGGTAATTTTGGAGCCTACATCTCATCCTCATACAGCATTTAAGAAGACAGGGCCAGGCTGCTACACACTAAGGTGCCTCAGGCAGCGGGTAGCCTGTATATGCATTCCAGTTGTATCCAGGGACTGAAATCCCATTACTTTCAGCTAGTTCAGACCTGTTATTGGACTGGTCATCATCCCCAGTAACCAGTTACCGCACAATGTCTGAACCCCAGGAAATTCTCAGCTCTGCCGTACGTTACTGGCAAAACTATTTTACTAGATTTTTTTTGTGCTGTTGTAATGAAAGACGTGAATTCCATAGTTGCTCTCTTTCTATTACTGCTTGAATCCCTATGCTGATAATTTATTAGGTTTCTCTGTTTGAAAAACTGCAGGTGGTAATAGAATCTGCAGAAATTTAAGACATGTTCACAGTTTGATGTGGTGGAGTTCATAAAATATAATTACCGTGTGGCCATATGAACACTGTATTATGAAGGTGTGGATGCTAGTCTGCTTTAATGAACTCCCTGCGTACATCTTTTTTAAGCTACAGCTTATATTTTAATCGTGAGAATAGCCTGACATATCTATTATTATTTTTACTTCTATTATTTTAATCGTGAGAATAGCCTTTCATATCTATTATTATTTTTACTTCTATTTTCATATGAAATCTAAAGCAGTGGTGGCATCATTAACTAATGGAGATTCTTGAACCTTGAAAATCTTCTGTTTAAATGAAAACACCATCAAAGAAGATGGTCAGATCAAGAAAGTGAAGCCAGGCAGATTAAAAATAAAAAGTAACTCATTACCAGACAAGGAACATCAGTCCGGCTATCAAGATCCCCCAGTGAACCAAACTAGAAAAGGAGGTTGAATTTTTTAAAGATAGACTCTCCTTTAACTCTAGGTGAGAGAAAGGAGAGGATTTAAGCATACAGAGTAGTAAACTGGATCCTGCATCTATATTTTCTTGTACTGAGAGATTGGAGCTTCTGCAAAGTAGGTGCTGGGTGTCTCCGGCATCTCAAGAAGCCACAGGAAAGCCTGAGCCCCTGCATGGTGCCGCTTCTGGCCGACAGCATGCTCACAGGACCCCAGTTCACACTGCTCGTTACGCAGCCAAAACTACAGCCTTATTTTGAAGCATTAAGAGACCACGAACCCTTTTTTTGATCAAGAAGACAAGAAAGAGACCGGAACTGGAGCGTACCCAAACTAAAGGAAGCTCAAGGGAAAATGTGGTTTCGTTTGCAGGGTGCCATATGGCAGGAAAACGAACACCCCTTCTGGTAGCTAAATTAACTAGGGCTGTGCTGTGATGGGATGCAATTTGACATTTACCTTCTTTTGTTATTTACGGCTGTCAGTTTGGAATACAATGCCCCAAAAGCGGCCTCAGAATATCTCCTGTTCATTTATTTATTTTTATCTAGCTTTTCATTGAGAGATTGCCACGAACCACATGCAAGAAAATAAGATGCATGAGTAATTGTCACTTCTGTATTCTTTTGAAATGAAATACATTTTATTATTCAGCATATCTGTCATCCTCATCTCCTCTCTTAGCTTTAGAAGTTCCAGCTGTAAGTACCTATTGTAAATCATGTGTATAAACTCTGATATTCCCAGCATCTCAGAGTATATATTTTCCATGTGTCTCAGCGCATCCTGCCTCGTTTGGGGCATGAAACATGCAGCAGAGAACCAAGTTGTCTTTTTATTGAATCAAGCCCTTAAAAACAAAAAAAAAATGGAGATCCATGGTGAAAGGAACTATAAAACTTCCAGCAAAAAATGAAGACTGAGCGATGAATAAATTCATCTCAATAAATTGTGCCTGCAAAGACCAAGTCAAATTCACTATTTTCTCAAAGGCAGTAGTAAATTCTAATATTCCATTTATGTAATATTTTCTCCCAATTCTCCTATGCATTTAAGGCAGACACTTCATACACTGTCAGCATAATATTAGGAAAAAGGAAAAGACACAACTGTACAGATCATCAAGATATGGCAGCCAGCTCCAGTATCTCAGCTCTGTCTATTTACCTTTTTGTTCTAATCTACTTTTTGTAAAGATCCATCCCTAGTTCTGTTGTTGACTGACTGCACAGTTCTCATTTGGGCCGGCAGCTGGCAAGCACAATGTTATTTGTGATGAAAGTGAAAACCAACACACTGGAAAGGCTCGAGCTCTGGTAAATGAAATACCAAATCTATATAAATTGAGCATTGACATCTGTACTCTGGACATTTCTTCCTGACCCTGCCTTGGCATGTCGAGTTCACCAATGTGGATGGAATAGTTTATGTCAAAGAAAAAAGGCCAGATTAGATGATCTAATAGTCATTTTGAGCCTGTCCTGTAACTTCCATTAGGAGAATAAAAAAATGGGTATTCTACCAAGTGAATACACTGTTAGGAGCTATAGTTACCTCATTATCTAACAGGATTTGGCTGAAGAATTGAAGTGTGTATTTAAAGCAGTGGTTTAACTCAGTGATTGCAGAGATACTTTCCTGGAGACCGTGAAGGGCACCCTTTGATACCGGCTGGACTGTTCACTTTGAAAGCAAAGGATGACAATCCTGAAAAATGTTTTACTCCTTAAATTCACGCCTCTGAGCAAAACCATCCAACTAGGGTCATATTCACAACCTGGAAGAGGGGGCAGAGTCATGTTAGGGAGCAGGAGCATCTGTAAGGACTCCCTGGTGACTACTGAGCTGCCGGAGAGAAGAAGAGCAGGGAGGGTTTATTGGGCTGCAGCAGCACTGGCTGGAAAGATTTCAAGCCTGCTAACTTGCTAGTGAAATCCACTTGCTATTTTTCAGGAGATCAAGAAAGAAAGGTAGAGGTGGGCAAAATTACTTGAGAAAAACTGCCATTGGAGGGAAAGCTGCTTAGGAAATCTTGTCTTCTCAGAGCAGACTATAGAGCAAGGTAGTTTAGCCACAAGCTGTCTGACAGTTTTGAGGTTATCAGAGGATAAGGAATTCTCCTGGTGGGAAAAAAAGGGTGGTTTGTGGGCTTGCAGAATGTTAAAAGCAAACAAGCAAGCAAAACCACAAGCATAAAACAAACTCATTCCTCAATAGTTCCAGACTGATTAAGAAAGAAACTCCTGTTGTACTGGAGGATGATGTATTATTACATTAATTTGAAAATATATTCTTTAATCCCATTCTTCCATCAAGCTAGACAAGCATCTTCAAGCTTTATATTTGTTCCATATTTGTCTAAAGATGAAGACTGCAAAATTCTGATTAAGTATACAGAAGAATGAACAACAGTTCAAGATGAGAGCAATGAGTGGACGCCCCTTACATCGACCTCCCTGCAACAGCTCTTTTTGTGTTCATCTTAAGATGAAAAATTAACAGGAAAGCTAAAATTAAATATTGAAGCTTTATATTTTATATCACAAAGCTTCTTTGCAAAATATCCAATCGTTATTCCTCTACTGAACCGTTCCTTTCAGACAAAATAGGAAGTTGCTGAACTATAATTTTAAAAATTATTGTTCATACTACAGCATTTGACACATCTTAGGAAGCAGAGAAATACTGGGCAAAGTGGTGGTGTGTCAGCTGGAGCCTTCTCTTTAAGATGCCTTTAAGATGCCTTGGTGGCTGAGCCCCAGAGTACCACTCTTCACTGTTGGCAATTGGGCACCCTGGTTCCTTTGAAAGGGTTACAGCCTTAGTGGGTTTTTAATCTACAAGCGAAATAAAGGTCTACATTTCACCTGCTACCAGTTCTAGTAGCTGAGAATGGGGAAGTAGAGAAAGACGTCAAGAACCTTGAGAAATCATCTCCTACCCTTGGGAGAAAAGAATAGAGACTGTCTATTAAGAGCAGGATATCTCTTAATGTATAAATCCAGAATTTTCCATACATAAATCAATTGACCTGATTAATCTATGCATCAAATACTTAAATCAAAGAGATTCATACTGACCATTTGTGGACAGGACTGTAACTGTTACCAAGTGCTACCTAAGACACACGTAGACACCAACCTCTGTATGCCCTCAGGACAGCATACGAGCAGAGATCCATCTGCTTGCAGATTTTGCCATACAAAGGCCCCAGTGATAGCTCTCACTAAACCCCAGTAGGAAATTGAGGTACTGGTGAGGAAGTGGATAATGTAGCTTCAACATTTGCCTCAGTCATAAGATAAGATGCCAAACACTTGCTAAGGAATAGCAATTTTTCAACAAATACAACTTTGTTTTTCCATTTCAGTTTCTATATATTATGGCAGAAAGCAAAAGAAAATCTGTCCCAGCAGAAAAATTATAATGACTATTTTGCAAGTCTCTCTTAAAGGTCAATGGGAGTGAAAGACTGTAGTGCAGCAAGGCTCAAACCTCATTGTAAGAATTTTAGACATCAGAAATCATTGTACATGGCTGGAAAACCTTTGGCTGTAACAATTACGTATTTTCTCCTTATTCTTACCAAGATGAAGTTTGCATAGGACCCAAAATCTAGAGAGAGAAGTGAAAGATAAGATAAACCTCTTTCAGGTTGTGTGGACTTCCTGACTCATCATTTTTCTTCATCACAACAAAATTTGAAGGGTTGCAACAACAACAAAAAAAGGCAGAGACTGGGGATAGAGAGTAGAAAGAATATACTGTGCCTTTATTTGGTTTCCCCAAATGGAGATGCAACATATACAGGAGTAATATAGAAAGAGGTAGGATACTTAAAAGGCTAGATGAAAGTTTGTCCTGGTTTCGGCAGGGATAGAGTTAATTTCCTTCCTAGTAGCTGGTACAGTGCTGTGTTTTGGATTTAGGGTGAGAACAATGTTGATAACACACCGATGTTTTAGTTGTTGCTAAGTAGTGCTTACACCAGTCAAGGACTTTTCAGCTTCCCATGCTCTACCCACTGAGAAGGCTGGAGGCGCACAAGAAGCTGGGAGGGGGCACAGCCAGGACAGCTGACCCGAATGGGCCAAAGGGACATTCCACTGACTGAGAAGGCTGGAGGTGCACAGGAAGCTGGGAGGGGGCACAGCCAGGACAGCTGACCCGAATGGGCCAAAGGGACATTCCATCCATGTGACGTCATGCTCAGCATATAAAGCTGGGGGAAGAAGAAGGAAGGGGGGGACGTTTGGAGTGATGGCGTTTGTCTTCCCGTAACCGTTAAAGCTGGGGGAAGAAGAAGGAAGGGGGGGACGTTTGGAGTGATGGCGTTTGTCTTCCCAAGTAACCGTTACGCGTGATGGAGCCCTGCTTTCCTGGAGATGGCTGAACACCTGCCTGCCCATGGGAAGTAGTGAATGAATTCCTTGTTTTGCTTTGCTTGCATGCGCGGCTTTTGCTTTACCTATTAAACTGTCTTTATCTCAACCCATGAGTTTTCTCACTTTTACCCTTCCGATTCTCTCCCCCATCCCACTGGGGGGGAGTGAGCGAGCGGCTGCGTGGTGCTTAGTTGCCGACTGAGATTAAACCACGACAAAGTCCTAGAGGAGGAAATCTGTTTTAGACAGCCAAGGGGAGATCCAGCTATGAATGCTACAGATCATAACCTGTAGGAGGATATGATGGTGTTTAAGGCAGCAAGAAGGGGTCTTCATGCCTTGGCTAGCCACATCCAAGAACTGTAAGGCAAAGACTACCCTGGCAATAGCAAACAGACAGACATGCCTATGCAGCACCATTCTGATATGAGAAGCAGTGCAGTCATGTTAATGTTTTAGCTCCTCCCAGATATCTTGCTTGCAGCAAAATTAAATATCTCAAGAGCCCACATTGTCACCTCAGCCACACAGCTCAGAGGGAGTCTTTGAACATTGCACCGCAACTTGCCAGATTCTTATGGCACACCTACGCTGCTAAATCACAGAAGTTTTCCCACTGCTTATTTGATATTTCCTCACATAGTTGAAGCCTGCATTTACTACCCTCTCTAAAAAAATCTTAGTCACTTTTCTGCGGACGCTTCACTCCATAAAGTACAGACTGCACCAAAAGGCAGTAGAAACAACCACTGTGGTGTGCTCCAGCTATGTCCCAAGTTTTGCAGGGTTAAGCACTCGTTCCTTCCCCAGGGATTGCAACAGCCTGGGTACCACACATGGAAATGCTGCTCTGAAGGGCAGCAACATGTTCCCCATGCAGGACCCAGAGGAGAACTAAGGCCAGGTAACACATTGTTTCCAGACAGCCAGTCTGCTCTGGAGGAGCTAATCCTAAAGAAAATGGTTGTGAACTATATCAAGATGCTTGGTTTTCTTTTATTTAGCAGTAGATGTAACCTTAGTGCCTAAAAAAGTGTCTAAAAAGTCTTGGAGCCAGTATTTTGAGGATGCAGACCCTCGCCACAGAAGGAAGAATGGGGAAGGAGGGTAGGGTTTTGCCCTGTAACACAGGGAGCACCTTGGCAAGAAGATAAAAATCAGCTCTGCACCACAAAAAATGAATCCAAACTCTTTTAATTCTGCTGCCAAATTATGTAGGAGGATTGAGAAACTTGTAGGCAAACAGATTTGTCTGGGAAGAAGATGGTATTTTCTTGAAAAGGTTTCTTTTTGCTTGGTTCTCATTTTGCTTATTTGATGGACTTAGTAACCAAGTTGGACAGGTCTGAATAGAAGTTATTTAGGGGTCCTGCTGAGACAGCTGCTTGAGGGCCTAAATATGCTACAATGGTCTTGATGAGCCTGAGTAAAAGTGGCTGTAAAACTCTTAGAAGGGTGCAGTATCCCCAGTGAGACCCTCAGAAGTTGGTGACTACTACCCTGTAGGCTATGTATCTTCCATGGACATTCTTTGTGACATCTCCTTTGCCTGTCTCCCCATCTTTCACATCAAGGGGCTTACATTTGCAGCCTTCGGGCTATTAAACTAATTAAAATACATAGTCTTCAAGATGGAAAGGCTGCTGATCTGGCTTCTGTAAAGATGTCAAAAAAAAGTCACCCTTCCTCTGAGTCAGAATAAAATCAAATTATAGACAGAGTAGATTAGATTAGAGAAGGTCTGTTTCTTAAAGTACCTTATCTGTTCTCTTCTCATTGTAGTCAGTCAAAGCATCGGATTCACTGAATGCTGTTTATAACTGTGAGCCTCACGCTTACAAAGGGATCAAATTCTGATCCGGTAAACGTTTAAGTCATTCCAACAATTATATGTATAATCTTCATCTGGCTCCGAAGCAGAGGATTTTAGCAAAGAAAGCAAGTAAACTGGGATGGGTGTATAAGTGCATTAATGGCTCCTGCTAAGTCTCAGTGATCCTCTTACAGGTACACAGGCTATAATGGATCCACAGTAGACAAGAGGCAATGCATAGCGGCTCATGCATAGCTCATCCTGATGGCAAAACAGAAACAATTCTTGTTGACAGGATCAGGGAATTGAACTTTCAAAAATGGCTTAGCTGTTCAGGAGCTGCCATGGAGGTCTAGTGGGCACGAGTTGGATGAAAGCTCACGTTCAAAGGAGCTCAGTGCTTGAGGACTCCCCCCGAAGGGAACTCGAGAAGGCATCTAGTCCTGTCCCCAGCCTGAAGGCAGTAGCAGCTACACCTCCACGTTATGTGAGGACAGCTCAGTTTTTAGGGAGAGGCAGTATATTTTATCTGGTCACCTGAGAGAGTCAGAAGCCGCAGGTGAGCTTTCAGCCTCACACACCAGGGTGAAGGGTGCACGCGAGTTCACTGCTTTTTCTGACTATATTGGTTGACACTACAAAAGATAATGCCTCTCCCTGCAAACTGAGCACCCCTTATATCATTAAACAGTCACCGCTACAACAGCAGCAGTTCTGTGCATGTCATTGTCTCTCTTACTGTTCCCTTCTCTTACATGGGTGGGGTTACTGCTCCAAGATGTTTTATAGTCTGGTGGAAACACAGCATGGGAAGTTATGAAACTCTTAAATAAAATATTCTCATGCCACTGGAAAGAATAAAACCAAGAATTTTAAACAAAAATTAGTTCCTCCTTGCCCTTTTGATAAGCAACATCACCCTCTCAAGAAGTGAAAGTCTAGATAAGTATTATTGTCTTATCTCCTAGTTAAAAGGCAGCTTATGAGACATCTCAAAAAGCCTGTAAATTGAAAATTTCACAACTAAATCACAGTTGCATCACTCTTCCATATAACCATTTACCACTTTTATCTTTGTCCAGCCTTCCATTCCTGTGTTTTCCTGGGTTCATTTAGTTCTTTTAAACTTTCTGATTACCTAGACAGGCATTTAAGTAATGCACAAAATAGAAATAATAAATATTAAATAATTGGGACACAGTTCTTTTAGTTCCTTTAACTATTGTTATCTTGCCTTAGTTTTATAAGCTGTGTTTCTATCATTCTGATATACTAAGCATGCTTTCTCGGAGACAGCTATTGTTTTCTAGCTCTTTTTCAGCTATTTGAAAACTAAATATATTTAATATTTTATGTAAGCATTTCTAAAAATACAAACTATGTTTAGGACCTGTTTTTTAAGGAAGATCTTTCAGTCAAAATAAGTTTAAATGCATAACATTGAGAGGTAGCCACTTTTTTTTTGTGCCCTATATATTTACACATAAAAACCCACTTACACATAAAAATGTCACAGTTTTTAAGTATACTATCTTTCTGATATTAGACATCTGATTCGATAATATTTGCTATACATATACCTAAGACCTTTCAGAACTATAAACAAAATCTTTACCTCAGTGAAAAACTTTCAGGAACATGAGACACCAAACTTTTAATTCTCACTCACCTAATTTAGTCATCAGTTGAAAATACAGTGGTTGGTTGCATATTTTGTACCAAAGGGGACAGAGTAGCATAAATTGCCAGAAGAAAGAAAATTATTTGTAGCAGTGTATATTTATTAAAGTTCAGCCACCTGAAGCAGCCGAGAGGTTTAGAATATTGGTGTCTCTGACAGGCACAAATTAGTGAATGGTCAACGGCATTTAAGTATAATTCATCTTCTGCCTCTGAACGCTGCCACGTGATTATCAGCTCCACATCTGCTGGATGCTTACATACCATTCACCTAATTTATACATAAACAGTGCTCATGACTGCTGCTTGTGTTTGTGTTTACGTTTTGGAACTTTTTCCTCTCTAATAGGAAAAAAGGAACTTTAGTAATAGGAACTTATATAATAGGAACTGTCGTCTTCTATAATAGGAAAAAAAAGAGAGAAAATCTGTAGGAAAAGAGAAGAAATTCAACACATGAAGGACAGAAAGATGGGAGAAAGGGAAAAATGTTAGAAATGCCATTTTGTTGTATTCTGAGAAGTCATGAGGATCTGATATTAGCTCAGAGATGAAAGACATCACCTCAAGGCTACCTTATTCATCAGCAATAGTTTGCACCTTGCATAGGCCTTGTTTTAAGAACAGGGAAAATAAGATAATTGTAAGATAAATTTGAGTGGTGAGGATGAATAAATGTTTTATTATCTCAGCTACCACCTTATTTACTTGAATTTATCTAGCATATATGTGTATATTCTAACAGCATAGATTGATGAGACCACTTCTTCTCCTTAGCCCCTTACCTCAGTGTAAAATTTATTTGGATGCCAGAGCAAAATTTGTTTGAATTTCCAAAAATGGGAGCAGAGAAGGGAGACAGTTCAAAGCCATGTAATTATAATAGCAAACATCTCAAACACTGGAAAAGCTATGCAATATGATTCATCAATCTGAATCCAAGAAATCACTCAAAAGGCAACCTCGGCCTTTTAGAAGTGGCATTGCAGTAACTTATAGAGACCTCTGCAATGATATGGAATAGTATCAGGCTCCTATGAAAGCTGAAGAAATAAAATACAATTTCAACCATGATAGCAGTCCATTCCAACCCACCTCAAAGCTCAAAATCATCTCATAAAATAGCATTAGCATTTTTGCAGACACACCAGGCAGGAAACTTAGCTAAACATTTTCACGGGCACAAAAACATTTTCAGCAAATAACATGTTCCTCAAAACAGTTTGTTCATTAGAAGGCAGAAAAATTGGAGTATTTTTCTCTTGAAGAAAATGTTGCATACAACTCCATTTGCAATCCTGTCTAAATTCTGCCTGTGGGGTGGAAGCCCACAGTGCTAAGGAGTCACATCAGATGTCCAATGTCATGCAGCGTACGCTTAAATAAACCAAGCCTTGGGACAACTTAAAACTACAGAGCAGCAGATGCAATGAGAAGAATGCTGAATTATTCTGACTGTAAGGCAGGAATAAGTTAACCTATCACAAAGAGTGACTGAAAGAATATTTGATCCCTCCTTGTTTCCTTTGGAGCACCTTCGTTCATCTGATCTCCAGATGCCAACTATGATCACCTCTATTAGTATGAGCAAAATTCAGTATCTACAGACTCACTCTCTCCAGAAACCCCAATACACAGACTAGCAGAATTCTCACTGCATTACTTATTTTTAAAAAAGCTTTTCTTAAAAAATATATCTTAAAAGCAACAGACAACAAGGCACACTTTCCTTTTGTAAAAGCTGTGGTCAGATACTCTCATAAAAGCGGTGTTGTCTTGCAGCCTCCAAGTAAGAAAGCATATTAATAAAGGAAAATCAAGTAGCCCGATGTAACAATTCAGTAATCTCATTTTACTGGCCAGATCGTTCACTTGTACTGTGATTACATATTGAAGCTCTTAAACTGCAGAGATACTTCCCAGCTGCTTCTGTTTGCTGTCTTATCTGATTCAAAAGGTGCTCCAAGCCATGGTCCTCCGGGCTCTGGCAGGTAGATCACGTCAGGGTCTGCCATGGACACAGCTCCTGCAGTAGACCCAATTCTGTGCTGGTCCAAAGGGACAGGGAGGTTCAGGGTATTTAGATTGGGGATGTAAGGAAAAATTTCTTTACTGAAAGAGTGGTGAAACATTGGAACAGGCTGCCCAGGGAAGTGGTGGAGTCCCCATCCCTGGAAGTATTTAAAAGACGAGTAGATGAGGCACTTAGGGACATGGTTTAGTGGACATGGTGGTGTTGGGTTGACGGTTGGACTCGATGATCTTAGAGGTCTTTTCCAACCTCAATGATTCTATGATTCTATTCTATGATTCTATGACAGAAAATGGGCAGCAAACTCTGTTGGGTGTGCTACCACGTAAACACAGCCTTGCCTACAGAGCTCTACAGGGAAGGTGCTGCTGCTGCTGCCTTCTCCTCTTGCTGTCACCTAGGTGTGCATATGTCTTTTCCTTCTCCCCTCCCCACTCCTGCTTTGGCACTACTTTAAATTCTGCTTAGGACCAGTTTGGTCTAAGCTCAGGCCACCCCAGGTCAGCAGAGTCTTTCGCACTGCCCTCCCCAGTCCTCCTGCACGATGCAGAGGCAGCAGAGCCGGTGGCAGTACGGGAGCAAGTGAAGCACTGCCTGCTCTAGGCTTCCTACGCAGAGGAACACTGGCGATGAACAAAGACCTTCCGATTAAATACTGAGTTATATTGCAGTAGTACTAAAGGGCTAATTTAGATGAGCTCTCATTTCCTTTTATTATACCACAATTTCCTTTTGTAGACATACATTGCTTTCTCTCTGGCTCTGCAAAGCATGTCAGACCTGCAGCAGTGAAGAGCTGTCTTGTGCACCCTGAACTTCCTGAAGGCCGTGCTGCTTGGAAAGCCAGAATTTTCTCTAGCTGGATCTAACTTTATTTATAACCTCTGCTTTTTGTTTCCTATGAATAAGATTATAAAGGCTCTGTGCAATGAGTTAAAATTATTTTACCATTTTCTCTACATCAGTTTTATAAGACAATAGGAGATAATCAAATGCCCAAACTATCTTAGGAAAGAAATTTAAAAAGGATACTACAAAAAAGTTTCTTTTATCCACACGCAAGGTATTAAGACTTTATGAAGACCAGACTAAATTGGTATATCAGACTCTATGTAAAGATCTGAAATCTGCCTTTACCAAATGCTAACTTTTCTTAGGCTTATGTTTAACTTTGTCAGGCACAGATTCGATAGAGAATATTTCTTGATAATTATGTGTTTGCTGTAGTATTCAGAATTTGAATTTGGATTTCCTTAATGCTGTTTTGTATTTCTTAAGTAACAAAGACCAAATACAACTTTCCACAGAAAACTGACCCTCTTAAAAAAGCTATAGTGCACCCTCATCTTATAAATCTCTGCCTGCCGTACTGCCTCAGCAACAAACTGCATAAAGCTAAACAAGCTTTACCACCTAACGGGTCATTTTTGAACTTTGCCCACTGAAGGCAAAATGCTACCTGAACTCCTCACATGGGTGATACTGAACTAGGACAGTTTCCTGACTTAGGGTGGACTCCATCTAACTGAGCTTAGGTGTTTAAAATTAAGGCGTTCACGTTTCCAGGTCAGACATTTGATATTCATCTGATAAAACACAGATGGCTATTTTAGTAGGAGAAGTATCTCCTTCTTTAGTTGCCTTTTCTTCTTTAGTGACTGTTAACAGGGCCTAAGATAATAGCTCACATTCAGTAGTCTTTCAGACATCAAAAATTAAGCAAAATGGATTCCACTCATAGTCCTTTTGGTGTCTTGAACCTGTAGAGTAAACTCATACAGCGAAACATTTCTTCTTTGTTTCACCAAGATTTCAGCCTCTTCTACACTGGAATTTAAGGGTGTTACAATGCACAAAAGCAAACAATGGTTCAAGGGGCTCCCTTATTATTGCTATAAAGAATAGAAAAAAACTTATTTTTTGAAATTTCAGGAACAGTCAGCTTGCATTTCTTTTTTACTTATTTTGCACGATGTCCATCTGTGGATAGGCCACTTCAGGAAACCAATAAGCACTCATTTTTCTCAGGATGTTGGTAAAATAGGAGGAAAAGCACAACTTCCATAGACTTTGTTTTCTGAGCTCTCTATAACCTCTTATGCAACATCTGATATATTTCATTTTTACAATCCACATAGACTTGTTTCAAGTCTCTTCTTGAAAACATTCCAATATCATTGCTAAGCTTTCAGGTTTTGCAATCATGCAAAGCAAACCAAGAAATATTCTATACCCCATGAGAGCAAAACAGTTATATGCATGTCTACTCAAAAGTACTGATTTAGTGTTCTAATGTACATGTGAATCTAAAGCACCTAGCTGAATTGGGAATCAAGGACATGAAAAACTTGGGAATTGGCCCCAGCATACCTCTTTGCTGTTGAACATAGGCATCAACAAGCTTTGAATAACTAATGGAACTACAGCTGAAAATTTTTTCTTCGAGTTAGACCAGAATAATGATTATTTTCTATGTTAGAAAAAAGTCTTAAGAAAAATCAAGTCCTTCTCGGAAGAAAGTGACAGCGGAACTGTCAACTACAGCAAGAACCATCAATGCAGGTGATACATTATAGGTAGGCATGCCAAAACCTCCCCAGCAGCACTGATAATCTATCTAAGCAATGCCTCAGAAAAAATACTTCTGAGAACAGAGATTAACACATTCACCAGCTCAGTGTTATCCTTGGCCTGAGCATGTGACAGTAAAAGCATAGTTTTATACATATATAACCAAAACATACCAATTATGGACTGAGTTTAAAATTTCTGGAATGACTAACTGAGGGAAATGAGATAAAACAACTCTGCCGCAACTGAGTTCTCGAAAATGTTAGATTTTCAGTGTGAATAAGATGATTGTAAAGTTGTGATATCATCAAAACAGAGCTGCAGCCAAGTCTAAATTCTCCTATTTATTTGCAGTAAACTACATTTCCTGACCCATCATATGAATTATTATTTCAGTGGTGTTGCTGCCTGTCCAGATCCTATGCAAAATAGACAATTTTCTGTCTGGCTTGACGTGCCAAGCACTATGCTGCGGAACACAAGGCAAATATCACAGAGTGCACCTCCTTTGCACACATCTCTCCTTCCACCTAGAAATTATACTAATGCAATACCCGAAGGAGTTTATGAGAGGAGTGTCAGTGTTTACCAGGTTGGTCGGTACAGTAGCAGGAGCCCTGTCCATGTTGCCACATGTTCAGAAAACCATAGGCAAATGTCCACTGCATAAATATAGATCAGCTCCAAAGCGCATGTGCATGAAGTCTTCCCTTCCAGGGATGCCTGCCTATGCTCTGAGCAGACTGTGTGCATTTGGATGCAGTAAATCTGATGCATTTTTTTGTGTGTCAGACTTTCTGCCCATGCACAGATCAGCTCAATGGCACATAGACAGTTACTGCTATCCCAGATAAAACAGACTCATTCTGCAAAGGACTAGCATATGCTCTTGTATTTATGGCACCTATATATTTTCAGTTCTCTGAAGTGCTAAAATGGACGTCAACATAATGCTGTTTAAAGTTACCGCATAACTTATGCTGCTTATAACTGCCAAGGATCTCATCCTTTCCATCCAGGAAGGGGAAGAAAGGACCATGGAGTTTCTTCTCTAGGAGCCCCATACAGTAAGTACCCTTTGCAGTCTGGTTCTGGTGATATCTGCTGCGGAGCTGGTGAACGTACAAGGCAAAATCTCTCCTTAAAGATTCAGCTCCAAAATATGCATTTTGTAATTTTAACTACATTCATCTGCACAAATATCAGATAAAGACAACAGATGGAAACATTGTGAATTTGCATAAGATACATGCAGTGCAAGGAAGCTTGTGAATTAATAGGAAGAAGCAAGAAACTATTTATTCCAAAAGATAAAGTTTTTTTTAAGAAAATAAAAAAGAATAAACAATTTGGAATATGCCATCTCTTCAGTGTTGTTGCCCCTCATCAGAGAGCAACAATATCAGATAAAGACAACAGATGGAAACATTGTGAATTTGCATAAGATACATGCAGTGCAAGGAAGCTTGTGAATTAATAGGAAGAAGCAAGAAACTATTTATTCCAAAAGATAAAGTTTTTTTTAAGAAAATAAAAAAGAATAAACAATTTGGAATATGCCATCTCTTCAGTGTTGTTGCCCCTCATCAGAGAGCAACACTTTATTAAAATAAATATTATCTACAGATTGCCTATGGGAAAAATACATTCTATAATGTTTGAATTTTTAGTAAAGATGTTAAAAAAAGGAGATATAAGCAATCTTGTACCCTTACTGAAGAAAAAGAAGGTGCACTCAACTTCCAACTCAGCCACTCCTGGATTTTGGAGGAAATTGAAAAATACAACTTGAGTAAATTGACTAATGTCAGTAACCGTATCACCTGTATCTGTGGCATTCAAACCCTACCAGTATAAAGTGCTGAAGTACATGTCCCATGTTTGAAAATTAAGTACGCAAGTCCTGGACACTTAAGTATACTTAACAGTGGAAGATAAGCACCACTGCTCCAAAAATAAAACTGAAAAGATTTATTAGTGAAAGCTAATATTCAGAATGTAGGCAAAATGGCTGTATTTGTTTCAGTGGATTTGCACTCTTTTATGCAAGAAAGGTGTTTACTGATACTGAACTTCAAGTTAGTGAAGTCAAAGATTATGTCTTTCAGGTTTTTTGATGACTGAATCATTTACTACCCTTTTAAAACACCTTCTTTAGCAATTGGTGCGTGCCTTTCCTTAGCACTTGAGTGTGACTACCTTTGAATCATCAGATTCAATTAGTGGCACCATGTTACCTAAAGAGCAATGCTAAATCAGATAAAG
Source organism: Aptenodytes forsteri (assembly GCF_000699145.1). Taxonomy (NCBI): domain Eukaryota; kingdom Metazoa; phylum Chordata; class Aves; order Sphenisciformes; family Spheniscidae; genus Aptenodytes; species Aptenodytes forsteri. The sequence goes on along the minus strand of NW_008794408.1, from coordinate 1,224,929 downwards.
AGGATAAGAGGGAGTACAAAGTGGTTTAGCATGAATAGATGCATTTATTATAAAATAGCTGCTCCTTTTTGGGAGTAAGGCAGTGTCTTACAAGTATTTGAAGACTACTAAACCCATTTTTAGGAAAAGAGTTTTTTTTGCAATGCAAAAAAAAACAATTAAATGTTAGGATTAAATCAGGAAGAAGCACATTTATGCATATTTCTAGAAAAAACATCCTGCATTCAGCCATAGAATACTCTGGCAAGAGAAGAAATACAAATCTAATTTTCTGGGGGTTTTAAAATAGAAGTCAGTATTATTTCAATAATACAGTAATAATACAGTAATTCCCTACTGAAATACAGGGAAAGATCTTGTGTTTCCAGGAGACAAGCATGATAGATCCTCCTATCCTTGCAGCCACAGTAAAACTATTGTGTACGATGGGACCGTCATCTTCTACCAATGCTGTTTGAGCAAGGTAGGAATACCAGCGATTCATGCAAGTCATACTTTTCTCCCCTTTACACTCCTTCCAGTGATACTGGTGCCCAAAATGACAGTGTTTACTGCTTCCTTCTATGCCAGACCCACTTGGGGATGTCTTACCACACTGCTTTTGTAAAGAATGAGAGAAAAGGATCTTTATTTACAGCCTTGCTCTGGCTTGCTCATCAACACAGCACAAGGCAGAGCACAATGCTCTCATTGCGGTAGGTAATGGCCTACTTTAACGTTCGTATCAGGAGCTAAACATGCCACTTTACAATCTTTTTATTAAACAATGTAATTATTATTTCACAGATGGCCAACATACAGTCTCCCATAACTGTATGATATGCAAGGCCATCAGATGACCGACCAAGACTGTTACTTGTCTTTTAATCTCCTGTCAGCCAACCAAAAATTGCAATACATGAACTAATAGGTGCTTCAAACTTGATATGTATGCCCCAGTTATCTCAGAAGATAAGAAGTGATGTGGTAGCCATTTGACAATCTACTTGACAAAAACACTAAGCTTTTAACAGTTTCAATAGTTGAGATTAATGTGACAAATTTTAGTATTTCTGAAAAGCTGCTTTGTTCAAGACCATAATCTTAGTGTTATCTGCAGACCACAGAAGCAGCAAAGGCTAGTAAAATGTTATCTATTCAGTTTCTTCTTTGCCTGTAAGTCCAAAGTGTTTTGGTATAAAGAACATGCAGTTCAATGCACTTTTACCATAATTACAAAAGGAAAACCATCAGACTTTGTGCTAGGTAATCTTGCAGCAAACACTTTTACCTACTATACTTATTTATTTATGTAGAAGTTGTTAGCTGAAAAGCATTGCGCTGGTTCTCTCGTGGTGCTTCTGAGCGCGTGAACAAATGTGTGTGCTGCTCCCCTACAAAATAGAAGTGAGAACTTGGCTGTTGGACTCATTGCACATGGTCAGGTGGAGCAGATGTGCCAAGCACTGAAGTCACCAACCTGGCAGGACTTTCCCTGTGCTTGGGATGCAGAACCAAGAAGAAACTAAGCTTGCAGGTGCACCAAGATAGGACTGTGAGAGCCCTTGTCTGCAACAACTTGCTTGCTGAACTTGGCTGTAGTGCTAAACTTTCTGCTTGCGTTACAGTTTCTAGTAACATTTTCCTAAGTTCTCTCTCCGGGAGTATTTGAGACTATCCAGTGCCACAGAACTACTCTGTTGATTGTTGTCAGTACTGGTAACAGCCTTGTTTCATCACCAGATTTTGAATCTTTCAAAATATCCTCCGAGATGATGAAAATCACGTGGAAGAACAATTTGAGAAATACTATACAGGTCGGTGTTTTCCCAGAATCAATTTATTTCCAAAGTGCTTGGAACTGCCTCCGGACCTGGCATACATGCCCAGTTTTGTCAGAGATATGTGGATGTTTCCAGTATCACATATGAAGAAAACAAAAGGATTTGGAAAGGGACAGAACCACTTTCACATTACAGATGGGTTTTTCTACTCTTTTTAATGTCTCCTGTCAAGCCATCACAAAATTATGATTATAAATCCCTTGTCTCTCACCTTTCTCCCTGCCACGTACACATCACCATCTCACACACGTAGAGCTGTATAGCTCAGCCAGTCTCCACCGATTACTCTCCAAGGCTGGTCTTTGAAAAGCTAGTGAATTCCACTGTACTTAACTTCTGGCTTCTTCAACATACATTTTTAACACAAAAGAAATATATTATTTTTGTAAAAATGTGAAGTCATTGAAGTATTTTGGAAAATACAAAAGGACTTTAAGAGGCCAAAACATCCTGTGAAGAAAGAAAGGTGAAATTCAATTTGGAAAATGCAGAGAAAAATAGCATGCCTGGTAGAAAATAACCTGACAGAAATGTTCAACAATACAGTGCCGACACTTTCTGCTTAACCAGCGTCTTTCATGGAAGGAGCAAATGTGCTTTATATCAGATGTTGGGAATAATTCTTCCATCCTACACCTGAAGTAGCCAAGGTCTCAAAATGTTGCGTGATTTGGTTAAGATAAAACAAAGAGGAAAGAAAAATGCAGGTAGCGGAAGAAATACAGCTTGTCTGCGGTGTTACATGCCCGTCACAGGATGAAGGTCAGGATCAGAGGAAGGCCAGAGACTACTTTAGTTGTGGTGGGATTCTTCCACCTATGTCTTTTAAAATCATTCCCGACCCTAATCAACCAGCTGTTTTGTTTTCTTTGTTGTTTCTCTTTTCTAGCTTTGGGTCAGCTTGTGATGGAGACTCTGTTCCCATGCAAGGGAATAAAAGCAGAAATCTCCCATTACCACCTTAATGCCAATCTGCTGCACTTACCTTCTCCGTGGTCCAGAGAAGAAAATCAGTGATGCAAACACACCTTCAGCCTCCCTGGAGACAACAAGAAACCTCTGGGCTTGGACTATAAAAGGTTTTTCTTCTACTCTGAAACTGTATTTGCTCAAAAAAACCCCACCCAAGCCCGCATCTTTTGAAATATCTCCTTTTTCTGTTTGTTTTTTTTGGAGGGGGGTCTTTATGGACTCGCCCCTTTTCTTCTTTCTGGGCTTTTTCTGCCATGGCTTCTAAACACCACTCCATTTAAAAAGGATCTAGGTAGGTGTAAATGTTATGTATATAAAAGACCTTCAGTGAGACAGAGGGAAAACACACACTTACTTAGTATTTTGCTGAGCCAATAATCGGTCCCAGGCTAAAAAGGAACCAGAATGCCCTGTGTTTGCTTAGGCCACCACTGTTAATGTCAAAGCTCCATTTTAGGAAGCACTAACCCCTGGTGTATTGAGAAAAGAGGTCTTATTTGCTACTTCCTTCAGTTCTTAATAATTATTATAATTCCAAGCAAGTTCCCAATTAGTCTGAGCTAAAGGCTCAACTCTTCCCTTCATAGTTTCCTAAATGAGAATCTCTGAGCCTAAATAAACATAATATTTAGTTTCATTTGAATACAGAAGAGATTCAGTGCTTACTTTTAGAAATATTCCTAGAGCTACTGCTCAAATAATTCATACCTGATCTTTATCTGGCTGTTACATTCATCTAGAACAGCTAAGTGTTTAAAAAAATCTCTATTTCATGGGTTCGTTTTAATTTTTTTTTAATAAACTGTCACAGGCAGAATGTGGAGAGCTTTTAAACCGATTATATAACTCACAGAAAGATCCATTCCCTCCTTAGTCATCAGTAACACTATTAAGCGAGCAGCTGCAATCCACACACCCTTTTTTGCTTTTATCATGAAAACAGAATGAAATTTATCAGTTATCAAATAAAATGCCTTCTCTGTATGAATAAATTATCTTATGGTTATAACTTACAAAATGTTCCCATCTCTATTCATACAAAATGCATCAAGTCATTTGAATGACAGAACACTACAAGAATTATCTGAACTGTCAGGAAGCTGCAATGACTTATTGTACAAAAATTATCCCAATTTTTACCAACTCAAAACAGTAGCAAAGAGGGAAAAGTCTTTCCAGAATATTGGTCATATATAGTTCAGAGTGAATCATCATTGAAGAAATCATGTTTGATCTTTCTAAGGAATCAATGATTTACACTTTAATGACACTTGACAGGGAAGTCATGATCCCTCCTTTCAAACAAATCTCCCCTCCAAAAAAGCACTGTATGAAATTTTGAAATAATAACTGTAACACAAATGAATTTACAGTAACAAATATCTTCTTATGTTTCCCACTCAGATAATGTCATCCACCATTAAATGACGTAAAGCCTGAATCATTCAAGTCACACCTGATTTTAAAAGTATTTTTGCTTGAGTCTGACAAACTGCACTCCAGCCAGGAGGAGCTCCATGGATGAGGGAGACGTATACAGAGCTTACTGGTAGAGCTGGATACTAGAAGAGGTCTTTAACCTGTTTTTTATGATTCTGCAGTAGGAATCTGGTCAAAGTGTGTTTGATAAATATTTTCATAACTGTAAAGAATGTCTCAATCTATTAAAAAAAATAAAACATTTTTTTCTGTCCATTTTAGTGATTATAAAGCCAGTTCAAGGATCAGGTTTTCACAGTAGAGCATAAGTTTTTTCAAAAAGATTTTTCGTAAAATAAAATTGTAGCTTCTTAAATCAGTAAAAGAAGGTTAAAAATAAACTTTTTTTTTTTTTTCCTGGAGACAGCAACTTCTCCCTCAACTGCAAAAACTTCAAGCAGTTTTCACTTGAGCTGAGTCAACACAGATTGAGCTGAAGCATCTGGTCCTATGAAAGCTGCTGTGAGAGTTTGCAGAATTTTAAATCCTATTTCAGGAGCATCGTGGTGACACTGTAATTATCACACTGCACTACTAAATAGACTCGAGATTCATTTTAAACACACAGAGCTTGTGCTCCAGCATAGCCCAGAAACAGTAAGCTAGGCCTGGCCAGTGGCCTGACTAGTCCAGTAATGTATCCTACAGCAGCATCCTCGGATCTCTTCAGAGGAAGACAAAAGAAATCCTGAAATAGGCAATTATTAAATGACTCTTTTTTGGGAAAAAAGTCTTCCTAATTCCCCAGTAATAATTAAAGTTTGGGTTATGCCTCAAAGTGTTGAGATACTGAATTTTCCAGAGTCCCAGGGGTTGATCCTCAGCACGTGGGCTGGTGTCACAGCACTGAAGGCAATGCAATGGCCATGGCTCAGGCACCAGCAGAGTTACTGGTGTTTCCTTTTAATCCCTGCTGTATATCTGAATGCTTTATACTCCATACAAACCTTCAGTCATCCTTTTAACCCTAACTCTTTTCTTTACTGATATCCCCTGGCATTGTAGATCTACAGGCGTTTCTTGCAGTACAAATATTTAATCTGTTTTTCATCTAGCTGTACTTTAGTTTGCTTGCTCCTGCATCTCTGAGTAACCAGCACTTTTAATTTACTTTTTTCATCCCTTTGCATTCCTTACTATCCATCTCCTTCCTAAACTGAGTGGTGACAGTCTTTCAGATCTATTTCTCCTTTCAAGACATCCCTCCTTCCACTATTCCAGTCTGTTTAAAATATGTTCTTATCATTGATCTTCAGTCATATTTTTAACAGTGGAGGAAAAAAAAAAAACCAACACATCAGTAGAATAATATTAATCAACACAGAGCACAGACTCCCCCAGACTGTTCCCAGCAAAAAAAGGTTTTACTGATTGACCTCACATGCAACAAGGTTCCACGTTCCCCCAGTTTCAGGCTCCACTTAAGGAAGTTGACACTGAAAGGGGCGTGCTATTGTGGAGGAAGTATGGGACCTTTATAGTCCTTTGTGTGGGACCAGGTGACTGAAAAGCAAGTTCCAGCTTTGGTGCACTCATTCTACACAAACCACAGTCTTTGCATTTTACTCATAAATGTTAAAATAGAAATATCAGCAAAATGCATTAAAGTTGGAACAAATGCACTCCAATGCCTTTGACCTTGTGATCCCTGACACACATCACTAGTAATCAAATTATAAGATGTGCTCATTCTGCCTATAATTTCCTAAGTAACATCCTGAAGCAGATAGCATTATCTTTTTGATGTGAACCTACAACATGACCTTCATCCCTTTAATGTAGGCCCTAGGAATTTTCTAGGGAAGGCAGCAGACAGGACATAGAGCTGATAGCAGGAGGAACAGTATTTGACCTTTCTGTTGTTATTAATAAACAAGCAACATGCTGCCATTTCCTTAGCATAGCACACTGAAAAAAAGACCTTTCTGTGTCATACATTGCCCTTTCCAAAGCCAGGGTCTTTGTTCCTTCCTTCCTTTTTCAAGTAGGTGACTTGTGTCTGTATAATTCCATCTTGTATCTGTATAATTCCACCTTAGTTTATTCCAGGGCATGAGCAAAAATATGTGTGGCTGTGCTGCTGTTGCACCAATTATTATAAAACTCTTTCATTTGCCAAGCACACCTCATCTTTCCTTTTACTCTAAAATTTTTTTTAAGTGATGCTCTCCTGAATAATCATGGAATTAACTTAAGGAGTGTTTCTGCTGCATCAACCTTAACCCTGTATCCTTTGATCAGACATTATCCAAACTAAAAATAAGATGGCTGAAAATCCTTCCAGATGATCACAGACAGCATATAAAATTGTACCTTATAAAATGACAAATCTATTACAGGTCTGGTTTGCCTGTGTATAGATGACTCAATTAACAAGAAGGAGGTAAAGTGAGACACCGTCTGGACTTCTGCTACTCTAGTGTATGGTTTCTCCATGAGCAAATAGGAACACATTGCTCTGATAGCGGAAAAGCAAGGTGGGAAACTCGCTTGATTTCCTGCCATTCATTGAGGTTGCAGATGTAGCATGTTAGAAAAAGAGGCTCTGTAATGCCAACCGTGTAAAAGAAGAGGTTTTCCATTAAATGTCTGTGTTTGTCTGCTAATATAGAGAAGGAGTTCAAATGTTGAACCAGGTTGCTCAGAGAGGTTATTGGTGTCCTTGGAAACATTCAACACTTGACCCTGAGCCACCTCATCTGGTTGGGCCCACACTGAGCAGGAGCTGGACCAGAAGAACTTCAGAGGTCCCTTCCAACCTAAATTACTCTATGCTTCTGTAATGCATATCTTAAATGCGTCATTTTGGACGTATTGAAAGGCAAGGCAGGTTTTTGACCAACCGCTCCTCAAGCTTTCTTCCTGGAAGGAAGCAGGTATCTGTGCTTACAGAACAGAGGGCCTCAGATCAAAGGCACATGATGTATAAGACCATCCAAGGCTACTGTGAGAATATAATATTCAAATGCAAGTGTTTTGTTCCTTGGACCTACCTCTTGCTCAAGGGAAAATGGGAGATGCATAAATTTTTGACAAGCCATAGAGACATGCTCTTGAAAACTACCCCTTGCTTTCAGATTTTGACAATCCCAATCTTTCTTAAATTTCAGAATAACATCTTCTTGGCCATATGAGCTTCTTTTGTATTTTCCATTGGAAGTATCTAACTATCTGATCATCTTTCATCTTATATCAACTTAATATGGCTTGAACTCACAAAAACCTTTGTTAAACTGGGATGTGTTCTGAGTATGGAGACAGAAAAGATGAGTTGTATAGAATCTCTTAAGGGCTGAAAGGAAAGATTACCTGAAAGAAGGAAAAGCCTTTTATTCACTCATAAATGAGAAAGCAAAAGAAACTGGTCTGTGTGTTTAAAATGTAAGACAAAATAAGGCTAATTTTGAATTGTGAACTTCATATTCAAAGAAAAATGTAAAATACAACATCTAGATTCAAAATTCAGGGAATAAAGGCATCTAATAAAGTGACTACATTTTAATGTGACCATGCCTGTCTAAACATTCACTGGTGACAGCTAGACCATATTTACACAAGCTGTTGCAACATGAGCCTGCATGCATAACAAAATGCAAATAGTATGAGTTGTCCTTGATCACTTTTCATGCAAATGCAAGGTCACTTAGACACAGGGTACATGTATGGCAAACACTATCACTATGGAGCTTTAAAAAAGTGGAGTGAGGAGGCTTTTCATGAAGCAAATACCACCCGCTAAATCTGTCTATAACAAGGACTGATTTTGTCCTCTGTGTTTCTCATCAGAGTGAACATTAGTGGGATGAAATTACAGTACTGTGCAGATGCTTCTTCCCTGCAAAAATGAAGGCATTTAGAGGAGAAAACAGAAGTTGCCTACTAAGGCATTTGTTTCTTTCTAACAGTTGGGTAAAAGTAGGAAAAAGAATTATATAACAGAGAATCCACCAAAAAAGTACAGGTATATCCTGTGTCTGATACTCTAATGAATCAAAGACCTTAAAAAAGAAGTGCATGTGTGCATGCCTCTGTTACCACAAGTTTAATGTTGTCTTTTTAATTAGATGTGATAACATTGTCAAAACTGATTTTAATGATTAAACCAAAATCTGCTTGGGTATGAGTGCTGTAGTCTAAAGTGATGAATAGGTTCATTTACCCAGCTGATAAACATGAAAGGAGCCTAGATGGGCTTGTTTTCCCTAGAAATGGCTGCAGAAAAATGGTTATCTGACAAGCCCTTTATCAACTTTCTATGATATGAAATCTCAAAGATCCCTTATTAAATAAGGGTATGTTCTAAGGGGTGAGGTCAGAAGAAATTTGATGATAGATTGTCAAAGAGCTTATAGGAAAATGTTACTTTAAAAACCCTGTAGCATGTAAGATATATCAAACAAGACGAATGGCAGCAAATGTGCTTAATTTAATAAAGTATGCTTCTTTCAGACCAAAAAACCTACTTTGACTTCTAGGCTGGCTTTTCAGTCATGGGTGTATGAAGACGTATCAGCCAAAAATACAGGAGTTCATCAATTCTTGGGGAAAAAAAAGAAAAAGCGTAAGGAACCATCAAATCACTTAGAAAGTTCTTAAAGATTCCCTCCTAGCTTCTTAATTTGAAACTCTAATTTGAGGCAAAAACTTGGATTTAAATAAAGCAAATAGGGTTTGTTTTATGGGGTTTGTGTGGAATGTCTCCTGGGAATTCTGTATTCCCAAAGCAGGGTATTGAGTAAGCACTGAGGTTAGTGATGTCCAAAAAGAATAGGGGAATGGCAAAGGGAGGCAGGCTATAGGCAGCGTATACAAGAGGGAAATGCCTATGGTGCTAACATCAGCTCCTTACTTTAAATAACTTTAAAACAAAGCATCAATTATTATGGCAGCGTACTGTCCTAGCAAAAAAAAAACCCAAACAAACTACCTAGGGAGCGGTTATTCATAGTATTAGCTATAAAAGACAGCATGCAGACACCTTGCCTAGTAGGGACAAAGATAAAGCAACCCCTTGCCTGTGCCCTAAGCAGTGTCTGGTGACTCGAGGAGAATTCCAATTTAGAAGACCTACTAAACCAAACAATTTGGTTTTAACTTAAGCATGTTTTCCAGAAAGGTGCCTGGTCTAGATGTGAAGACATAAGGAGACAGAGAATATAGTCCTCAATAATTCGTTCCGTCATTCACTTTCACCATTAAAAAAACGATGCCCAGTTTCTAATTTGATTTTGTCCAGTTTCAGCTACTAGCTATTAGTTTCTGTCGTGTCTTCCCCAGCTAAAGTAAAGAACTTCATTTCTGCATTTTCTTCTAGCTCGTGTGGACTGTAATCAAGGCACATTACAAAAGGCTGGGCTCCCCAAGTCCCTTTCTAAAAGGTATTTTCTCCAGCCTTAAAATCCTTTTTTGTGTTTTTCCCCTGCATCTTCTCCTTTTGCTCAAGTCTCTTGAGAAAACAGTGGCATCAGAACTGCACACACAGTACTATGTATTAGCAATCAGAACAATGCTGTACCCATCTGCTTTTACCCACAATATTCATACTAACATGCTCAAAGACCAAATACAGACTTTCTGCCAAAGTATCACCCTGGTGCCCATGTTGAGGTGTTCACCCACCATAATTCCCAAGTCTCTCTGAAAGTCGCTACTTTCCTGCACACAGTCTTCCTTTCTGTAAACATGGTCTCCGTCCCTTGTCCCAGTGTATACTTGCTCCAGCAGATAGACCTTCCCAAACAATCCAAGTCGCGCCCCATGATCGCTCTTCCTAGAAGGTGCAGTTCTCCACTCGTTATATCATTCTTTTTGTTTGTTTTAAATCAGCAGTGACTTTTAAATTTCATTTTGAAACTTTATTAAAAAACCAAGCAACTTCTTGGGTCCTAAAAGTCCCAAAACTAGATTGACATGTAGAACTAAATCAACAGCTTTATGAAACTGGATTTTAGTTACACAGTTTTCTCTCAGTCTTTCAATCTAATTTATAATCCCTCCAAACTGAAATAAGGGTTGTTTCATGAGACCTATTTTCCATAAAACCACGTTGACTGGCATTAATTAACTTCCTATCCTTTAAGATGTTAATAATTACATCCAGTGTCAATTTTTCCATTAGCCCAGGACTGATGTCAATTTATGGTTACTCATGTCAGACCAACTACCCTTCTCTAATGTTGGAGCAATGTTGCCCTGTGATAGTTCTCTCAAATTGCAATACTTTTCTGGTATTTATTAAAAATTAACACTAGGGTGGCAGATCTCTTCCCAATCAGCCACTTACAAGTTCTGCTGATTTAAAAATGCTTATCCCTAGCAGATGTTGTTTAACATCCTAATTGTTTATGAACCAGGATCAGAATGACTAAATTATTTTCATGTAATAAGAATACGTCATCCTATTTCTTTCCAAATACAGAAAAGAAATATTTCTTGAACAGTTTTGTTTCTCCTGATTCACACTATTGATTTTATAATTTCCACTCCATATTGAACTGACACTTTTGCCAACATTTCTTTTGTTCTTAATCTATTAAAAAAAAAAAAAGCTCCTACTGCTTTTAGTTCTGTCAGGCATAGATTTTTCCTGATTACTTTTTATCGAGATTTTCTGCTTTTACTTATAACGAACATATTTAGGTTATGATCTCTAGTCCCTGTTCCCCAAATAGCCACTACATTCAAGTACTATGGCTAATTCATCTTTATCCATCATACCAATGACAATTTACTTTGTACTGGAGGCAATATTCTCCATCTCGGACATTACTTCCTATCTTTTTCAGAAACTTAAATGTTTTATTATTTGTTGTGTGAAACTGAGCATGTGCCATCCAAATTCACTCTCTCTTTCTGCACATTACACACAACTGTATCTGGATAGGGACAGGGGAGAAATCATAATATGTACTGAAAGTATGACAGCAGAACATCTGAGGTAAAATCTGAAAAGTAACACACTGTGAGACAGCAGGGGTTTTATTCAAATAGCTGCAGCATCCGTAATAAAAAAAGATAAATGTCAGCAAGCAACGGGAGAATCTGGTAAACAAAACTAGGTGATTTAGTCTGCCTGGTAATGCTATAAGACATCACAGAAACACAGAAAATTACTATAGTGAAGATAAATGTAAATCCTGACCTAAAACACATAGGAAAGACAGAGTTTTTGTAGTGGAGAGTAGCAGCATTATATCTGAAAAACATGATAAGAAATCAGTGAAGAGATATCGTCAACAGAGTGTGAATGAATACAAATCTTGAGTTATAAATATAGAACATGGCACTGGTATTTCAAAAGCCAGTTGACCAAGAAAAGGAAGTCAGTTGCACAAACTTAAGAAACAGCTCCAAATGTCAAGTGTTTATAAGATATTTCAGCTCCACGTGCAAAATATGTCACATGTGCTTAACCCCTAAAATTATGGCTTCTCAGAACAGCTTCTTTCACAGTATGCAGGACTCGAAGCTGTTCTCAGGTTTCTCTTCTAAACATACTGGAAGTTTAAGCAGGAAAGACAGAGTTTTTGTAGTGGAGAGTAGCAGCATTATATCTGAAAAACATGATAAGAAATCAGTGAAGAGATATCGTCAACAGAGTGTGAATGAATACAAATCTTGAGTTATAAATATAGAACATGGCACTGGTATTTCAAAAGCCAGTTGACCAAGAAAAGGAAGTCAGTTGCACAAACTTAAGAAACAGCTCCAAATGTCAAGTGTTTATAAGATATTTCAGCTCCACGTGCAAAATATGTCACATGTGCTTAACCCCTAAAATTATGGCTTCTCAGAACAGCTTCTTTCACAGTATGCAGGACTCGAAGCTGTTCTCAGGTTTCTCTTCTAAACATACTGGAATCGGTTTAAGAAGTAACTACAGCCGAGCCACTAATTAACAGTGACACAATACAATTAAGTTCAGCTGCCTCCACGGAGTAGTCACACCATAAAATAATATTGTCTCACTAATCTTCTGAGAGGGATATTTTTAAAAAAAAAGTGAAGAAGCTAATCAAAAAGACACAGAAGTAAAGAGTGAGCACACTAAACATTTTAACCACAGCATGAAGAAAACTCAGGTTTTTTAAACAGTTTAGGTGGTAAAATACCAACGCTTGTATCTCTAAATAGCACAGGAGAAAGAAAAGAGAAAGAATGGGGAAGGGGTGAGTATTTCTATGCTTCAGAGAATAGGAACTTAATTTTAGGCAAGTCAATAGGAAGAAATGATAGCAAGTAAAATGCTTCGTGGGAAAAGATCATGGACACCCTGCAGAAGAGTTCAGTGAAGACTTCCGCTCACCCTGCAAATCAATAAAACAAACAATGCTGGGATGTATAAGGTACTGAACAGAAAATAATATTGGAATGATTATAAGGCTGGTACATGAATCAGTACAGCCTTAACTGGAACACTGTGTTTAGTTCTCTGAAAGTGAAGAGGAGCAACAGAGGGTGCAGAAGACTTCCCCCACCCCAAGCCTCTAGAGCAGTAGAAAGACCAGAAGATATGAAGAATGAAGATAGTAAGGCTTAAATGGGAGAGGCTTCAGTGAGGTAGACAAAAAAAACCCTTAAAAAAACCCAAAACAACAAAAAGGGAGAGGGTGCGTGAGTAGGTAAATCTTATACCCATTTTCATATTCATAGTGATAAGGGGGGGATTAACTGGACTGAATAGTCACAAAATTAAAAGAAAATTTTGAATGAAATGTTGAAGAGATCCATGGAGTTTGCTCTTCTGTTGTAGAGGTGGGAACTTACAGTTCGCAAAGAAAGAACGCTTTTTACAGATAACACTTTCATTGAACACGTAAAGTTTTAGAAAGAGTTTTGACGAAGCTTATGTAGAAGCCCTTCCTAGCTTAAGGGACAAAGCCAAAAATGCTTGTTTGATAATTAACAAATGGCAGATATACTTGAACAACCTGGGCCAACTGGACCTTAACAGTAAATGATAGATAATAACATTAGAAATAGGTAATGAAGGGCCTTGAGAGGGAAGATAAGGAGTGCCAGGGAGAGATGGAGAGTCCAGGAATATGGTCAAAGTAAGAGCTTGGAAAAATAACTTTGTAGCAGATAAATGTGTGCATGGAAATACTGTACTCTGCAAGGCCTACCTCTTCTCTTTCCCCACGCTTCCCAGAGGATGCTACAAATACAGGAGAATGAGAAGGAGGAAGCCGGAAGAGACAAACTGGCAAGCAAGATTGTCAAGATCATGTCGTGCTCCAATAGTTGCAATATACAGTCAGGAAACCTCCATAAAGTTGTGTGGCAGGACAATATAACCTCACACTCTATACAGGATTTATTCAACATGTTTAAATCTCAGAAGAAAGAAAAGCTAACGTTTCAGGTAAATGCTGGAATTTGAGGACCACATTACATATATGACAGGGGAGTCTCCTGCAACATCCACATAGAGACAAAATAATGTTAGGGTTTAAGTTTTTGTGCAGCTGTAACACTGAACACTGTGTAACATTCCTCGGAGGCCCCTCTGGCTTAGATATCTTAGTATCTCATGAAAATCTGCTTCCCAAGGGCTAAGACTCCAGTTAGAAATTTAATTACTCTTCGGAGGAAACAACCCAAGATGCCACACAATGTGCTCATAAAACAGTCTTTAGGAAATAGGCAAGTGGGAGAGTGTGGCACCTTAAAGCCCTGCTGAGCCTCCATAGCCTAGCTGTGTGTGGCAGCCTGTCGCAGTGCTGCACATGGACTAAAACAGTTCAGTAAGTTAGTACCATTCTGCCTTGATTCCTTAAAGAGGATCTCTTGAGAAATAGTTGCTTTAGATAATAAGGTCTCATGAAATGGCCTACTTGATCATTACAGAACATTTTTCTCTATACGTTTTCTGATGGATTGGATGGAAATAGTATGTTTCCTTATATTTCCTTCCTCTCTTTGTCTTCCAAAGCTGCCTTTTTTTCATGAGGAAACAGTCTGACTTTGAGAATGAGGCAGGTAAATATTGACTGATCCTCATATCGAGGCATACAGTTACTGCAGATGGACTAGAACAAGATTATCATGATAAAAGACGCTTCTTGATCAAGTCTGGACCAACATTTCCTGTCTCCTACAATCCAGGTGAAATTCATCTGATCTAACAATAGGATATAATGTTAGACATCGAGGTCTAAGCAAATCAGCCTGAGCAGTCTGTATTCAATGGAAAGAAACTAGCATTTCCAAAGAGTGATCCAGCTCAACCCAAACAACGTGTCTAAAAAGGCCAGAAGAAGCATTTTCTGGAATTGTCCATTTCTCTCCATCAGCTATAAAATGAGATTAGGATCACCAGATCAGATTTAGAGGTTTAATTCTGTGGCATCTATAGCAAGATAAGAAGCAAAACCTCCTTCTCATCCCTATGTGTCTACCCAGAATACTCTAACATACGCTTAACCTTCTTCTTTCCCTCCAGCTTTTTAAGGCTTGTTATTCTGGGTACATGCTAATTGTCATAAAATTGGTCCAAGCTCAACAAGGGAGTGGGAAAGGGAAGACACTGAACATCCATCTGCTTACCCCTTACGGATCTTTGTAGGATGTCCTGACTCTGAATAAAATCCTTGGCTCCAAAACCTTTGAAATTTCCCAAAACAGATATCAAGACCTGGATCCTACTTTCTTATGCCCGCACGCTGATGCACATTTTTCCTAAGGAAATGCATACTGCATTTATTTATTCTTTTCTTTGTGATCTGATGATATACAAAGAGGTCTCCTTGCAGTTACTTTCAGGTCAGCCTCTACAAAATATTTTTTTAAACGTTCTACAGCTCTCTAAAAGACAACTTATTTGCATCATTTCACTTGGCATTCGAGCAGTGTATGTCTTCAGATGAGTCAGCTCATGGAGCCCAGAGACCAGAGCCCAGAGCCTCCCGAATCGAGGCCTGAGCTCCACCATGTTTTCGGAGATGCAGAGTAAGACACCACAACTCTGAATCACAGATCCACCTCAGAACAACCTGTGCCGCTGGTGTACCAGACCATCTCCCATGAAAGCCCAGTGCCGCAGCTCAGTTAGCAAAATGTCCCTTCACTTCACTGGTATGAATTACATTTCCATTTCTAAGACATTTACACCGATTATTTTTAGGACTTCCTGCAGAATGATTTTACTACCAGACATCAAGTCAGAACAGGTATAAGCCACCTTATTCTCCCCCTCCCCTGCCTCCAAAAAAAAAGGGAGAAAACCTCGGTGTGGTGACAAATTACAAAAAATTGCAGTGGAAGCAGAACAAGCTGAATGGCCACAAGGCCGATCCGCAGTGCTGTGCTGGCAGCTCAGCCTAAGTCCTGTTGTAGAAAGGCCAGCACCCCTGCATCGTTCCCTTGTTATTTAACAGCTTGAACCAGGAAATCCTCCCTAATGGAGGGAAAATCCTTCTCTCTCTTCCATGTTTGCCATGTACCTCCTGAAGCAGCGCAAGAAAAGGAGGGAAGAAGATCTGGATAAGCCTCATAAGTAATTCACGGCCCTTCAGATGGCTACCAGGAGCCAGTAAAGTTTTTGGCAGACAGGGGCCAGATGGCTATGGTAATTCTTCTGCTTTCCTGCACCAGCATCACACAGCTCCATGCAGCCAAGACAGAGAAAGGACAGATTTTCTCCAGGTCTTTCTCCAGTCCTAGGGACTAGCCATCACCAGGCAGTCAACGGCTGGCTGCTGGTAAGATGATGGAGGGTGGAAAGCTGAGCTTGCAAATGCACCATGCTCAACCACATAAATGCCTCAAACTCCTGTCCTCGCTTCCAGAAGATTGCTGTATTGCTTGGCCTGCCCTATCTCTAGTGGCCTTTGCTTTTCACCAGTTAACAGCTATTTTCTCCGCACCTCCCTGTTCAAAAGCAAAACTTAGAAAATACTTTTAAAAAATCTTTTTTTTTAATTTTCATTTGAGCACACCTCTAATGTCTTTGCTGAAGGAACAATAGCTGGGTGTTTCTTTTGTTTACAGGTGTGCACTAGAAAAATCAGCTATTTAACTACTTATTTTTAAAATTAGGTCAGTTTTTAAACTAATTTCAATTTTTAACATTAAGAACAGACTTCCCTGCACCACTACTGAACTCCAAATGAATTTATAAATATATTGTATATTTGTGTTTTGGAGAAAAACAACTTCCTTGCTTTATTACTTGTAGAAACCCCTGGTAAAACAGTATTAGCCTAACCAAGGGGCGGCAGCCATCATTTGGCGTTGTTTGCTTTTAATAGTCCTCAGTATCTGAAGGTAATGATAATGTTGACAACCAACAATCGTCTCCTAAGAAAGGAAAAGGTTTCATCCCACCTGGATCAAAAGTGGGATGTGGGAGTGAATCCCTGGAGAGAAAGAATTATAGGCATCAGACAGTCTTCGAGAAAATGCCTGGAGTAACCATGCCAGACTTTACTGCCCTCTCTCATTTATTTATCTTTTAAGGAACTGAAATTCTGCTATGGGATTTCTATGATAATTGTGTGGGAACAGCATTTCCTCACATAACTTACATTTGATTTTAAAAAAAATAAAGTCTTTCTCCCCTTCCTTTTCAGATAACAGTACTGGAATATCATCAAGAATGTGGTAAATTATTTTCTTTTCTTACGAATTAAACTGAGGCTTCATTGCAAACCAGCTTGAGGACAAATTTTTTTATCGCTTACAGAATCAAACTTTTAATAGCTTCCAATAAACTTTATGAATTACATCCTTCTAGTACCGAAACTGTTAATTCTATGTAATATTATATCAATTTCTATATCTTATTATAGGTGTTAGAAAATGTCCATAACTGCAATTTTACTTTATTTTATTGCTTACACCTCTGAAAAACAAAAAAATAATGGGGAAGCAAGATGATATTGAAGATGAGTATCAGTTCACCAATGATTAGGAAGTTGAATATCTGAGTCCCATTTCTAGCTATTCCTATTTAAACCAACAGAAGTAAAAGCATAGATTCATGAGAAACCAAAGATTTTATAGTCAGATAAAATAAGATTGGTCTCTGCTGGATGAAACTGGATGAAACTTCATTTCCCTGAGAGAGCATGAGAAAACCTTGGGTGGAGGGGAACCCAACTATGCATCAATGGACTGAAAAAAATTTTGGAACTTTATTTCAAAAAGTGTTGAAATTCTAAAACATGTTTATATGAAACAAAGAAAGACATCTCAATGCATTGAGCCCATATGTTTCTCAACTATGAAGTTGCTTACGTGGTCAGACTGATGGCAGTTTTTTGGAAAAAAGTCTCCACCATTATTATACCAAACAAACTATTCAAAATACAGTTTTACTGGAAACCCTCATTAATTTTTGTACTAACAGGCAATGCACTACTTCAGGACCAACAAAGATGAATTTTTTTCCGGAAGATCTTTTCCTATCGACAGCTGCCTTTTCTACCATCCACTTAGCTCCCATCCCTCAAGTTATCCCATTTCCAAAGACACATGGATACAGTCACTGCATTTTAACAGGATTCATCTTCCTTTTGAAACCTATAAAGCACACAATGCACAGTGCGATAAATCTACTGAAACACTTATTTTGAGAACCTCTTCTGGAATTAACCATTCCTAGTAGACTTACTCATCTCTGACGAGATAAGACTAACTCCCAGTGATGTAAGGACAGAGCCATAGACAACAGGAAATAACAGGAGATCTCTTCTTCTCTTAAACTACTTGTATATGTGTTTAAATATATGTGCATGTGTGTGCACTATACATGGTCAGTCACTGCTGTCACATACTAGAAACTACTCACAAAGGTGGCTTTAATTTTGCAAATAACAAACAGTTGGGAAGCTTAAGCTCTGGAGAGACTACTAATGAACCTCCATATTAAAAGTCCTGCTTTGTGGCTATCTGACATCATAATTTCATCTTGAAAATAGTCACCTGGCCTGAAAATTGCTAGACACAGAGAACAGAAAGGATATTCTCTCAAAACCTGAAGAATATTTAAACTTAATTAAGTGCTACAAAGAAATTACTTAAATTTGCAATGCTAATCAGATCAACATAATATTAAATGTTGTATATAATGCTTGTCTCTTGGTAAATGCAAGGCAGTTTGCTGTTACCCCTTTAAACTTAGCAGATTTTAATCTTTCTGAAAAGTGTGTTGGTTTTGGCTGGGATAGAGTTAATTTTCTTCCTAGTAGCTAGTATGGGGCTGTGTTTTGGATTTGTGCTGGAAACAGCGTTGATAACACGGGGATGTTTTCATTACTGCTGAGCAGTGCTCACACAGAGTCAAGGCCTTTTCTGCTTCTCACCCCACCCCACCAGCGAGTAGGCTGGGGGTGCATGAGAAGTTGGGAGGGGACACAGCTGGGACAGCTGACCCCAGCTGACCAAAGGGATATTCCACACCATATGACATCATGCTCAGCATATAAAGCTGGGGGAAGAAGGAGGAAGGGGGGGACGTTCAGTGTTAAGGCGTTTGTCTTCCCAAGTAACCGTCATGCGTGATGGAGCCCTGCTTTCCTAGAGATGGCTGAACACCTGCCTGCCCATGGGAAGTAGTGAATGAATTCCTTGGTTGCTTTGCTTGCTTTTGCTTTACCTAAACTGCCTTTATGTCAACCCACGAGTTTTCTCACTTTTACCCTTCCGACTCTCTCCCCCATCCCACCAGGGGGAGTGAGTGAGCAGCTGTGTGGTGCTTAGTTGCTGGCTGGGGTTAAACCACGACAAAAGTCAAGCATTACTTATAATTAATCAAGATTAATAATGATAGGTACTGTGGCCAGCATTAGGATGCAATCCCACTGCCAGTTTTTTCAGTGAGTTTTTAACCCAAAGGGCCACTGACATCCACCGGGATTTTTCCAATGGTAACTTCAGCAGGATAAGGACTCTGCAGTGTATCCCACGTGTGATCGTGCTCCATCGATGGACTAGCTCCATCTCAGGAAGAATTTCAGTCTCTGTTTCTGCAGGGTAACCGAGGGAGCTCCTATTTAACGTGCCAGCAAGGTCTTGCTGTTCTGAAACGCACAGCCAGGATCTCTGGTTTTAAATCTTTGATCGCACGGAATTAGTACAGAGCGGGGAAAGCAGCTAACAGTTAAAATTTCAAAAGTAGTACTATTGTCAGGCTGTTTTTTCTTCATACTTTCCTTGTTCACTGTTATAACCTAAAAAAATCACATCTTCAGTATTTCATAATTTGGGGATTTAAGTCCCACTTATCAGTAAAATTTGTTCCTATAAACATTAATATCTTTTCATATCAAATGCTCAGAAATAACTCGTTTCTAAATTGTTTCTCAAGTGACTAACATTTGCGATTTTCTGTCAATCTCATGAAATCATGCCATCTCACGGTATTCAAAACCACCATTGTCACTTTCCAGGAGCCAAGGAGTCTTGGTTATTCTTCTAATCAAGGTTTGGCATCTAGATATCACAGTGAGAAGTACTTTAAAAATACACTTTATCAACAGCTGAGATGATAGAAATTTCTTTTATATTAACACAATCAGCAGGCAGTTTTCAAGGCACAAACTTAAGAAACTGAGAATTTCAAACGAGACCTGATTTTCTATCAATGAAGCTGATGAAAAGAAAATGGAAGTAAAGAAAACTGACAAAGGGGAATACGTTTTAGAATTGTCCCTATCAACACATGCTTCAGGTGACCAAAGCAAAACACGAAGGTGATATATTACTTCTGCCTAGTGATCTCTTGTCATCAACTTGCACAAAAATCTGCTACAAGCCTGCATCTGATCTGAGAATTGATGGAGGCTTGCTGAAAGAAGATATCGTCTGCAAGCTGACTGTCTTTGCTGCTCTTCTCCTTCCACACAGCTTTATGGTGGAGTACAGATACTGCGTTCCTGCCATTACTAGCTCTGCCGCAAATATAACTTAATTTGGTCTTAATTTGTGAGATGGTCTATTAATTCTCCTTTAAAAAAAAAAAAAAGCCAAAGGTTTAATTCATTACATGAAGAAACTATTTTAGAAACCAGACAACCCTGCTAAGTGTAAAAATATTCAACAATCACTGGGGAAAAACAAACAAACAAACAAACAGCAGTAGTAGAAAAGGTCATCTCAGCTCTTTTACCTCCCTCATACAGGAAACTATTCTTACAAAGCTGTGCAGGTGTCACTGCAACAGTGTCTGGCGAGATGATAAACATTATTTTGACCTATTTTGACATTCGTAGTTTTTGAACATAAAGTCCTAGTTTACAGGAAACAATGAATGAAAAGGTCTCAAGGATACATGCTAAAGTGCAATTCCACACAGAAAAAAAAAATGTCATAGATCAAAACAATCCTTATAAAGCAAATGCTTTATATTCTTATGAAAAAAAAACCTACTAGGAATGCTTTGCTGAAGATTTTTCTTTCCCCTGGTAACCGCATTAAGTCCTTCTACTTCTTATCACCCCACAGTATCTTTTAAAGCACTGGTTTACAAAATGGAAGTCTTTGAAGCTTGCTAGGAGCCTCAAAGCAGGACAGGTAGGAAAAGAAGTGTCCCCTGCAAGGATCCCCCCGGCAGGCATCCTGAGTCCCGGGTGGGCAGTGTTTGGACCCTGGATGGTTCCTTGTCATAGCCCTTCCTTCCCGCTGCCGTCCCCCTCTGCCAGACCACACTGCTCAGCCGACCGCAGCTCGGATGTGCAGAGCAGAAGGGCTGGTACTACCTGCCAAAGAGAGGTCCCCCCAGGTGACTGTTTTGCAGAGCATAGTAGAAGGGATTGTGAGAACTGAACAGTCTCTGCCTGATCGCGTGAGGGAAATATGTGAGTACTTGTGTGAGTGTTTCTCTATGTCAGGATGTAGGTCCACAAATACTTTTTCTCAGAGGCGAAGCCAGTTTAAGAGACTCCTACTTTGGCTTTAGGTCCCGACACATCTGCCGTAGCTCTCATGCATCGGTTGTGCTCTTTTTCTGAAAAGTTATTTTTAACCCAGATTATTTCCCAGTCTTGGTGTGCAGAACAGATCCACAGACCACTTGTAGCAGTACAATCACAAAGTTGGAGAGCTGAGGTGGGAAGGTGGGAACAAGCAGCCAAGAACAGAGATCTCAGCTGCCTTCACATGTGCAAATAGATCCTGAAAGTGCACACGTGTGCCCTCTTCAAACTCTTCTAAGTGTTTTTTACTCACACTATAAGAAAAGAATTAAAAAGAAATGAGGTCAAGCCTACCAGTGACACACTGCTCATTGCTTCAGCTTCTCACCTTTCACTAACACCATTAGATCAACAGCTACCATGAAAAAATAAGCGTAGCCATCTCTATACAATAGAAGAAAAAGGTTAGAACAAGGAGAGAAAGAGAGTGCAGAGAGCAGATGAAAAGAAAGAAATTGAAAGATGCAACCTTTGGAAAAAGAAAAGAAAATAAATCAAAGCCAAGCATAGGGTCCTATTTCAAATCTGCTTTCTTTCTGCATGCTATCATGGACATCCTCCTCATCCTCCTCCTCATAAAAATAAGTATAGTGTGCACAACCACAAAAATATTTTTGAATAAGGGTAAGAGATACTACTATAACAAAAAGGTGGTTGTGGAGTTCTTATGTTTGTCCCTTTGCCTTTTTGAATCATTAGATTGATCTTTCCTCCACATCACACACACAGATTTTCCCAACAATTCTATTCAATGTTCAGCAGAAAATGACTGGGAGGTGACACAGACAGCCATGCCATATTATGCAGACAACATCTCTAGAGCAGCACTGGGTGTAGAGCAGACACAATGATTTGTTTGAATGCATCTGTCCTGCCCAGTCGCTAGCATGCATAGCACTGGCACTCTGCATACAGAGACATCACTGACCTGATAAGAGCATTTGTGCGATTATATCTAAGAAAAACATTGGTGTTTGGCATGATGAGATTAAATGAATTATGATCAAGTGATTTTACCACTGTATTCTTATTCATTCTGGGGAAGGATGCTTTAAGGACCATCAGTGTTCACTGTGAGATTTTCAGGCCAACAGTATTTCCATTAACACTCCAAACAAACCCACAGCCTTATTTTCATCAGCTAAGGTGCTATCTGCATGCCAACAGGCAACACTGCAAACCACTGGCAGACACACAGGAGGAAAATACATCCCCACGGAAGGTCACTCTTCCTTCAGCTAACGTGTACCATTCCCTGGCAGACACCTGCATGCCAAAAGTCAGGGTTTTGTCAACCCCGCCTGATTTAGCAGAGGGCATGGGAAGCCCTGGATCTTCCCCTTCCCCCAGCCTGGCTCCACTCGCTCAGCAGTCAGCTGGCAGCAGGTACTTGTGGCCCTGAAAACGACACCGACTATTTTGTTGCCTCGTGCACCGAGCACAGCATTATTAAGGCTGACAGATACAAATCTCTTGCCTTGCACATATGTATCACTGAGGTGGACAGATCATTGAGGGGATCTGTAACTCCACAGGTGCTCTGGTATTAAAGGCAGAGCGCAAGGCAACGACTTACAGAGACATCGCTAACCCCCCGCCCCCAGCACAGGCACCTCCGAACCCTGTGATTAGGCAGGACTGGCAGCTCTGGTATTAAAGGCAGAGCGCAAGGCAGCGACTTACAGAGACATCGCTAACCCCCCACTCCCGGCACAGGCACCTCCGAACCCTGCGATTAGGCAGGACTGGCGCTACCCTCCTGCACGCTCTGCAGATAGACCCACTTCCACTTAATCGCTGACACATCCTCCTATGCTTTAAAGGCTATGAAGGAGAATATGCTTCTGGACAGAGAAACAGCAATTTACCATCTATCATAAATTACAGAGGAGAAAGCATGCGATGTATAGTTTGCTTTTCCTGCATTCACGTGCCATATGCAGACTCGGTCAAGTATGGCTGTGTGATTAAGCAATCCCAGCTGCTAAACTGATAAAACAAGGAAAACATCCAAGGATTTCTCTTTTTTTCCTCATGAAAAGGGCGGGAAAACCAACATAATTTGACATAATTGTTCCATTTGACTGACGTCATTTTGCTCATCCATATGAAAAACAAAAGGCTACATTAATAGCAACTACAGCAACTAGCTTTTTTCTCCAGGAACTGACTGCCTTGAGCCCTGGAGGAGTTCCCTCACCATCCAGGCATGTGGTAGAAGAGCAATGGCACATCCTCCCCCAGCAGGTTTCTAGCCTCTCAGCCTTTTCTTTATTTCCCCAGTGGGAAGCGCATAGAGAATTTGGCCTCATTTGCAAATACTTTCAGGAGTGCCCACACTGCAGTTCCCAGAGCCTTTATTCCCAGTTCCAGCGCAGCACATGTAACACAGCTATGGTTGTGCGTGGGGCAGCAATACACTAGAAACCATTTCAGTGGGAAGCAGTATTTCTCTCGTGAAAAGCGCTGGCCCCTGCAGTTTCACTCCATGCTGCGCCATAGCCCAAGGAGTGGAACAGGTAGTAGCTGTTACACATACACGCATTTTTCCCCCTGCTTCATGCCTGATGTAGTGGTCTTGATGATTAAAGAGAAATCTGTCGTGGAGTTTAAGGAGATGACTTTTTCACATAAGGACCGATAAGCTGGCAGCCATTAGAGGGAAGTCCAACCAGTGCTCTCCATGGCATCTCACATGGCAGGTCAAGCCCTAATACATACTGTTCCCTACATATGGGCTAGTCTCCCTTTTTTTTAAATTTGAACAAACCTAAGCAAGATAAATACTAAAACAGCATGCTCCACTGGTTTCCTTTACTTCTTCAAAATGCTTGTACTGGGTGACTTTCTAATTTTTACTTTCCTGAAGTAGAAATAATCAAAGACTTTGAAGCTACAGACTATTTCTGACACAAAGTAATTTTATCATGTCCTTCTCTTAAGCATACTGACGTAACCATTGATGTGCTGAATAGGCTAATTTCCTCAGCAACGGCAAACCAAGGCCAACAGTCAGCAATCACATTAAACAGGCGTACTGTGTGTCGTGGGCTACCTTGCCTTTACCTTCAGCATACTCTGGCAGCTGTCACTACTCAGTCTGACTCAGTATTTCAAAAGCACTGTTCTCACACCTTCCTACATATACTTGGCAGAGCCCTTTGACCTGCTTCAGCACTAGAAGCCTACGTAGCTAACACTTGGTGAGTAGGAGCTTGAGAAGGCTATGAAAAACATGTTTTAGTCTAACTAGTGGTTCCCAAGCAGTCTGGACCAAGAGATTACTGTCAGACCTTGACATTTCTCCTGAACCACTAAGTACAGTGCCACTAAGCAATGTGCCTACCATCAGCCAAGGGACACATTGAGTTATAGGCAGAAGAGAAGCGATGACTCCCAAATGAGAAGAAAAGTAAAAGTATTCACCAAATGAGTTCCAGACTGAAATGAAGTAATCTATGGGACTTATTCTAGAAGACCATTACGTAAAATATTAATTGTGAAACAGGGCAAATAAATCAAAGTTATGTAATATAAACATTGCAGGGAAGAAAGGCATGAGACGTATAAATTTATTAACATCAAAAAGAAGTCTTACAACTACATTTACGTAAGCTGAAAGATGTAAATAAACTTTAACAAGAGGTCAGCCTTTTTGTGCTAAATCTTCCCTAAGCTTCCCTAAAGACGTCACTTCTGGGATGAAGAGGGTGTCCCTTTGTGCCTGTGACTGGGAACTGAGCATGAATATGAGTCATTGCCAGAAGAACACTGCTCCAGGGCAAAGCCCATCTTTTATTACCTAATCACTAAAATTAAGCTGTTTTATTATAAATATGACAAATTGTTACAGTTACGGTATCACCCTGTTTCCAGGCAGATTCAGTCTAAGCTTTAAGCCTGATTTTTACAGCCTGTGGTTCCCTAAATCATGATCTTGTCTGGTAGCCTGTTATACTTGTGCAGACAAAAAGTTTATTCCTTGTACCATTTCTTACCCGTGACTATTTCGTTTGACTTTTCTTCCCTTGATATCTTTTTGGTCTGTTCTAGGTGAAATGCAAAAGGCAATAACTTTCACAGCATGCTATAAAAAGTCTCCAAAAGTCATTGCTACACCCTCTTTAGCATACTAGGAACTTATTCTATGTCTTTCTTACCTCTATGTCTTACTCCATGTTTTTTCACTTCAGCCACTGGTATGAGAGAGTTTGAGGCTCTGAGGTACTGTTTAAGGCCTAAAGACTCTGCTGTGCTTTATTAGAGTCAGTGGAGGCATCAGCAAAGACTGTCAGCTGTTTGCTTCCACGGGACAGCTTTGTATGACTTTCTGTAGCCTCAAAGACTTCCAGGGATCTGCTGACAATTCAGAGA
Organism: Aptenodytes forsteri; assembly: GCF_000699145.1. Lineage (NCBI taxonomy): Eukaryota > Metazoa > Chordata > Aves > Sphenisciformes > Spheniscidae > Aptenodytes > Aptenodytes forsteri. The sequence continues at coordinate 1,199,365 of NW_008794408.1, read as the reverse complement.
CTACTAGATCCAAGCCAACCAGCACGTATCAGTTAGCACCAAGAAAGTCAATGAGTAAACCTCCTGACTTTTTCCTTGAACCCAGCTCAGAGTTATGTATTACCTAAATCCTTCAACCTCTCCCTAACTTCTTTGTCCCCAGATAGCATTACTCACATTGCCAATCTGCATTCAGCTGCTGAGACTTCCCACTTTAAAACTGTGTCAAGACACTGATGATGTTTTGACAGTGCAGGCTGTAATGTAGAAGATTTGACACATCTTAGAAAAAGCTAGAAAAAAGTGTATTTCAAATACAGGAGCAATCAGTTTTAAAATGTTTCATTAAGAAGAGCCGGGCCATCATGGTAACAAACCATCCATAGGCATAGAAATACTGGCTGCTAGGGTAGATTATTTTAAGACAGTGTCTTCTTGATACAGAAACTCTGCAGCACATATTATTATGCACTAAGGCTCAAATTTCAAAAATATGATTGTCTAGAGTCAGCTTCCTAAATCAAATGTAAGTGCCATATTTCCAAAAGTGCTGAACACCAGCAAGTCCTGCTGCAATGCTTTCTGCTTTTGTGGTGTGTTGACTTTAGTATGATGAATACTTTGATAAAACCAATCCATTTATTTAGATGTCTAAATAAGGGCTGAGCTAGCATACCAAATTTCAGACTGATGAAAATTATTTTCCATCAAAACATGAAATGTCTCTGTGGTGAAAATGCTGAGACATTCTTAACAGTAGCAGCAAATCAAAATCCTAGAATAGAGTGCACACATTTACTTGTTCTCAGAAAAACAGTTAATTTCATTAAACCCATTACAACTGCTGTTTGAATCCCCTGTTACATGAGTGCTCAACGCGACTTGGCAAGCAGGGATTTTTTAAATGTATGTGTACAGTTCCTGAGCAAATGAGTAGATAATGGACATTTTTTCTAGAAGCAAAACCATGGCCAGAGGGTGCCCTTAGAGCAGTAAAATCACATAACTTTGTGTATCTGAGAGAAAAGTCAGAATTTCTGACATTTGTTCAAACCATCCGCATCTCCAACATACGACTGCCAACAGGGGCTTAGGGAGCAGAGGGGCAGAGAAGCGGAACTGGGCACTGTGAGAGGCAGAAATTCATGTATTAGTAGATCCACAATGAGCCAGGGCCTAGCAAATCTCTACATCTTTTTTTATTTTAAGAAACAAACACAAGATACAGAACTTGTATTTTTACAAAACAAAGTATGGTGTTGAATATGGATATATTTAGAGGCAATGTGGGTATGGTTTTGACTGGCTCCTTAAGTTTAATTCATTGCTTCCCAAGCTCAGCCCTTGATTTTTCTCCTGCTGTCGATGGTGGCTGCTTGGACACTTTCCATATTAGGTTGCACTTTGGTTTTACTTCAGTAAGACACTGGGCTGCAATAACCAAAATGTTAAGGATGGATTCTTAGCAAACAACGAAGACCTGTATTTCAAAATAAAATGGTACCATACCACCTGTGCCATTTACAAAATGTTGCATCACATTGTCATGAATTAACCATAGCAAATTGCTGTGACTCAGCTGAATTCTTAGTTGCAACATACTCTCTGAGCCAATGGCATAGACATACGAGAAGAGGGAAAGAATCTGATGATTATTTTTTCTGACTAGACACAGTGGATAGAACATATAACAGTAAAGCTGTGGCCGCTGAAGTTATTTGCTATGATAAAGCAAGCATTTCAAGGCTGTAGGATGAATCAGACAGATGATAACCTAATTCAGAATCCTTAATTCAGCCAACCTTGTCATATTTGTGACCATTTCACATATGCCCTTAGTGCATAGGAAACTCATCCACAGCATTGCTTAAATTATTCACTTTGCATTCAAGACTTTCATGCTGCTTTGGCAGTACACAGAAGGAATCAAGCAACCTTTAACAGGGGAGTTGAACAGTAGCCATGAAGTTGGTGCAACTAGCTTCTGCGCTACTGAGGGAGCTGGCGGAAGTGCTCACCAAGTCATTTCCAATTGTTTATCAGCAGTCCTGGCTAATGAGGGAGGTCCCAGTTGACTAGACATTAGCAAATGTGACGCCCATCTACAAGAAGGGCCAGAAGGAGGATCTGGGGAACTACAGGCCTGTCAGTCTGACCTCAGTGCCAGGAAAGGTTATGGAGCAGATCATCTTGAGTGCCATCATGCAGCACGTACAGGACAACCAGGTGATCAGGCCCAGTCAGCATGGGTTTATGAAAGGCAGGTCCTGCTTGACCAACCTGATCTCCTTCTATGACAAGGTGACCCGCTTAGTGGATGAGGGAAAGGCTGTGGATGTTGTTTACCTGGACTTTAGTAAAGCCTTTGACACCATTTCCCACAGCATTCTCATGGAGAAACTGGCTGCTCATGGCTTGGGCATACTCTTCGCTGGGTAAAAAAACTGGCTGGATGGCCGGGCCCAAAGAGTTGTGGTGAATGGAGTTAAATCCAGTTGGTGGCCAGTCACAAGTGGTGTTCCCCAGGGCTCAGTGTTGGGGCCAGTTCTGCTTAATACCTTTATCAATGATCTGGACGAGGGGATCAAGTGCACCCTCAGTAAGTTTGCTGACAACACCAAGTTGGGCAGGAGTGTTGATCTGCTTGAGGGTAGGAAGGCTCTACAGAGGGATCTGGACAGGCTGGAACGATGGGCTGAGGCCAATTGTATGAGATTCAACAAGGCTAAGGAGGTATTTAAAAGACATGTAGACGGGGCACTTAGGGACATGGTTTAGTGGTGGACTTGGTAGCGTTTGGTTAACTGTTGGACTCAATAATCTTAAGGGTGTTTTCCATCCTAAATGATTCTATGCTTCTACAAAGAAATTCTGTGATTCTATGATTCTACTCTGTCCTGGAGCCTTCAGTGTAGAAAAGGCACGCCAGAAGTTTGCTAGAGTAAGAGATCTATGATACATGCTGCATTAATGCTCAGAGGCTATCATTAATTGACCAGGAGAGGCCCTCACTAAACCAAAATGCATTCTCCTGTCATGAACAATACAATAAATATAAGACTCCTAACAGAGTATTATGTTCCTCTCTTTCAGCTCATCCGCATGAAGTCCCAGAAAGAGAATGCTGTACTGCAGAATTGTTCGTGATTCTGGTGTTCCCATTCCTACCAGAAACTTTTGCATTTGCGAGGCTGAGCTTACCAGCTCTCTTGAGGGTACGAAACACTCTGCCTCCAACACGCACATGTGCATAGTGCATAAAGCATAGCATGATCCAACCAGTATTAAAACAATGATTGTCATAGTAACCTGCGGATAACTGTTGCTCAGTGAATATGCTTTGCATTGCTTCATCCAGTCTCCTGTGGAGTCCAGCAGAGTTTCTTCTCCATCCTCTAGGGTGCCTGTGGAGTAATAAGGACCAGGCAGACACGTACCTATGGTGACGTGCCATTCTGTTAGTCGCGTTAGGCACAACAGATACTCAGTGGCTGAGGCAAGCAACTGGCTGAAGAACTGAACGCTCAAAGGACTAAAGTGATGCTGGCAAGGAGAAAAGCAGGTGGAAATACACAAATTCTTTCATACTAGCGCTCCCCATGATGAATGTCTGTCTTGAGATCACTAAGACCTTCATAAACTGGGCTGTTCACCTGTATTTATGAGTGTTTCTAAATATCTAACTGTAGCTGCTGCTATAAAAACACCTTCCTCTTTCCGGGGCTTAAAGAAGGTTGGACTTCATCTTGTCAAATGAAGGCTGAACTGTAACGCCCTCATATGTAAAGCCTCCTTACTATTTACATAGCTATAGCTCTGAGTAGTCTTTACAATTCACCTCTCTCTTTATGACACTTCTAATCTTTAAAGGAACTAATTCAGTCAGAACAGAGAAATCAATAGCATGTGATTAAGTGCATCACTACCTGCCTGCCCTGTTAAACGATGAGTCAAAATCACTAATATCAAGACCTCCTCTTGAAAAGCCGATTGTCATGCAACCATCTTCATGTGATCCTCCAGAAAACCTATATCCCACTATAGCAATAGGACTGCCATTTTCAACAATGAAATTCATAGAAGCGTTAGAGCATTTTCTTGACACCACACTCAGAGCTGGAATTAATTCCTAGAAGAGAAAACAGATTCTCAGCCTTCACAGAAAATTGCAAAAGCTACTGTCCCTCAGGAAATCTAAAGAATAATATACTTCTGTTATTATTTTGGAAGTGGAAACAAAAGAATAATTGTCACTGACATGCGCTTTTTAGATTTTGCAATGTACCTGAGTAATACGGAAATGAACCCACAAGCTAAGAAAGATTCACCTTTGCTCTTCTTTGTGGAGTGCTTTGGCTCTATAGATCAAAGCATAACTGCGAGTTACTTGAACTGACTACCTACGTGTGAGGAGGGAAATGCATGAAGTGATGGATAAGACTGTTGAGATGGGCAGAAAGCAGAAAGCCAGAAGAAAAACCTGTTGGCTTTGTTGGTCCTCACCGACGGACATAGCCGAGCCAAAGCCAGTTATTTAGCTCAAGCCACTTCTGTGATTTCTTTGGCTGTCTTTTCCCTTCTGTGCAAGGTACAAATCACATTTGTCATCACATTTCTTGTCAGAGCCTGAACTAGGAAAATGGTTATGAGTTTTCTCTCTTTTTCATAAATTACAGCTGTAGGAATGAAGCTGTTACATGCCACAAAAGCAGCATTTCCTCAAAGCCACCAAAAAGGCCCTTTAATATAGAATTGTTTTGAACTAAAGCAATCGGTGCTATTGCAGTTACAGACTCAGAAATGCTCTTTTTAATCTTTAACAGAGATTTATGGCTCCACAGTTCTATAACTTTCTGTGAAGAAATCACAATCTTTAGTCTTGTTACTATCAAGGTTTCTATGGAAAATTCTTTTCTTCTCTGGAAACCAATGACAGATTAAAGATTATATATACACCCACATGCACACAAACACATTTTTTGGTTTACTGGATATATTCACCTCCTCTCTGAGAGAAATATAAAAAAGCCTGAGCGCGGAAAACTGTATGTGAAAGGAGAAGGCGACTTAGAGGCTGTCTCGTAAACCAGGTATTAAGCTACCTGCGCATTTTCAAACACTCCTTGGCACTACTGTCGCGCTTTGGAACGTTACAACCAGGTTTCCACAGGTAGGGGTGTATAGAACACAGCCGGAGCTCTGCTAGCTTTGAGCCCTCTGACTAGCTTCAGCTCTTAAGTTGCATCTGTGCGGCCTCACCGGAATCAATGCTCGTGCGCCTGGCTAATTGCTGGTCATTTTCTCAACGGCAAGTAGTATTGACTCAACAGCAGCTACGTGTTTGATCTTTCTCTCCAATCACTGGGGAAGATAGAAACTCATCTAGTCTTCAGCCTTTTTCAAAAGAATAGGAATGAATGATAGACACAGCAGCTTGCAAGTGGATAAAGAAAAGGCGTTGCAGTTTTTAATGAATAATGAAATAATGAATAACTGAGGGATACTATTTATAGCATACAGGTGCAAACAATTTCTAGTGACAAAGCCCGGCTGTAACCAGAGAGTACAATAAAAATGATAATATTAAAAAAGCAGCAGCAGCAGCTACAGCAATAGGAAAGATGAAAATCAGAAATACATCGTTTTCCAGAATGGAAATTGTGACTGAAACTAAATAAGAAGCAGGATAATACACATGCTTTGCTCAGCGGCCTGCTGTGTAAGACAGTGCTTTAGCAACATGTAATTGTTAACTTAAAGAGTTGCTTTGACATTGTTTATATGTGTGTAAGAATACAATATTTAGCAGTATTTCAAATGCTAACAATGCAATTGAAAGGAATGAACTAAAACGAAGAATTCAAAATCGTATGAGTGTTTAGAAAGATGTCGATAAGAAACAAAAACCTCATATTAAGTGCAGTGTTTGTTATTGAACATACAGGTTTGCTAGGCATCAATAATAGGAAATACATTTACTGGTGATAACGCTTAAATAACTGAAAAAAAGTTAAAAAAGAATAGAGTGTACTAAGCATTATGCCACTCTCATAAAACAGTGGGTATTACATGTCCTCTACTAGTTTTGAATATGCCATGAAATGCTACAGAGGAATTACACACTTAGAATTATAAGCATGTGGCTACTGCCATTATAATAAACAGATTACTGCTATGAAAAACCTCATATTAAGTGCAGTGTTTGTTATTGAACATACAGGTTTGCTAGGCATCAATAATAGGAAATACATTTACTGGTGATAACGTTTAAATAACTGAAAAAAAGTTAAAAAAGAATAGAGTGTACTAAGCATTATGCCACTCTCAAAAACAGTGGGTATTACATGTCCTCTACTAGGTTTGAATATCATGAAATGCACAGAGGAATTACACACTTAGAATTATAAGCATGTGGCTACTGCCATTATAATAAACAGATTACTGCTATGAATATTTAAAACATAAGCAGTATCTTTGAAATGAAATTAATTCTGACATTTACAGCATTGTATGACCTTAAGGCAATGCAGGCAACGTACCTGCAATGCACCCGAAAGCTGGTGTACCTGTCAATAAATTGTAAGATTGCATGAGCTTTGAAAAGAAACGGAGATATCCAGAGTCTGAAACAACTGGAAGACAGTACAAAAAACACATATATATATATAAGCACCATTTTTCAGACTTTCCTTCTTATCCCTGTAAAGGCTGTTGGCAATGCTCCCTTTTATTATGTGCTTTGAATTAGAGAGAATGATGGACATAACACTAATAAATTACAATACATGCGATGCTTTGGCTGTGAGTCTACCCTGTATAAACAAAGTGTATACAAAGAAATTTCATTTCTTCAGAGATCATGACATTTATAAATTACTCTCTTATAAAATGAGATTAAGGTTGCTAAATGACCCGCATAGGCACATTTTACTCCAAAATGAGATCCATAACTCATAACATGATATTGGTATATGGATACCCATACAATACACTGATCCTTTATACTACAATGGGTTTCCAATAACAGTGCTGACTTTTGTCATGTTTTCTTTGTACCTTTCTTTAGTCACAGAAATATAGCATAGCAGCATTTCCAGAAACAGATTTCACAAAACACACAAGTGGTGCACAGAAATCCCTGAGGCATTGTTCCTCCTTCTCAAGCAATGAATGTGGCTCCCCGCCACAAGTTATTTCACAGCTGTGGCAAAAAAAAATACATGCTCACCGTAGCGCGAAGGCAAGAAGCTGAAGTCCTCAAAACACTGTATCCAAAACCATGTACATTAATAAATGATTGGTATTTGTCTGTATTAGAATGGCACTCTCCTACCCAAATCAAAAGCAACAAGCTTTGCAAAAGTCACGTTATCAATACAAACGAAGATTGCATCCTTTCTGTGCACATCATCTAGCACATATTTATCCTTTCAATACCACTGTGAGGTAGGAAAATGTCCTCCCCATGTTGTAGTTGGGGATCTAAGAGAGATGATGTGGTTTTCCCAACCTTCCAGGAAATCTACAGAAGGAAGAGGAAAAAACTTGGTCTCTGCAGCGCCAGCTAACATCCTTCCTATTGCATCCATCATCACTTCTGACATTTCAAGTTGAAAATTCAGTACAAAGCATGTGACAATCCACATTAACAGTAGTGGATTGATGCTGTTAATTCACTTCTTTTGTCTGCTTTTTGAAGGAATTTCTGAACAGCTGGATTTACTATACTCTCGAGACACAGAAGATGCTGTGTGCACCAAATCTCTGAATTTCCTCTCACCCACGCGTGCAGGTTAGATCTCAGAGTTATCAGAAAGTAGTTTGCTGGGGGCAGGTTGTGGTTTGCATTTATTGTTATGTTATTTCGATTCAAACATATAATCCAACATGACAGCAAATCTTCACGAATTCTAAGCACCAAAATACCACACTCTGCAATGTGAAGTATTCTGGTGTTTGACCTGGGAGAAAGATACAGTATCTCCCACAATTCAGATAAAGGCATTTACAAAATTATGGTATAACATATGCAGAGTCCCAATTTTTTTTAACAAAAAGTAAGTTCTATTATTTGACATGTTAAAGAAATATTCTGCTATTACATCATTACAGCATACTTACGTTGGGAAATACCCACAAGCTTCAAGGAGCCAGTAAATAAGCATCCCAAAGGGATACTCTAAATACTGTCTACATATAGAGCATGTCATATACCAGTTGCAGTACACAATACATCACACTGCAACTATACATAACTAAAACTATAGACTTCTCCTGCATTTTGTATTCCCAACCCTGACTTTTTCTTCCTGATTAACTTCTGTGACATCATCCTACTAGTACTTTAAACTTCAATCCTTGAATCTGTAAGGGAAACAGACTTGATTTATGCAGAGATGATCCTGAAATCAACAGTCTAAAATTTTTCAGCCTGATTATGAAGATTGCTAGATTACTTATTCACTCTAGCAGTAAGTCTCCAATAAGCAGGCGAGTACTTGCTGGTGAGAATTACCATTCTTTGGACAGCTTTATCATCAGAACTACAAACAGCTGTTCTTGAAACCAAGCTTTGGCTTCGTTGCATTAAGCTTTGCTCACCATTCTCTTTCCAGCATGAGAACTGGTAATGGCACACACTGTTTAAATCCCCTTCAATTTATCCTGTCATATTTTATTCCAACAACATAAACTGTGATATTGCAAGATACTGAGTGTTATAAGTACTGCATGACTTTTACTCCTATGAATGTCAATTAGAGTTCAGTTTCTTACAAAACTGGGATGATATTCCTTATCTTCTGTGAACAAATAAACCATGAAAACAAAAAAATCTAATATGCTGCACTGAGTATATTTCTAGGGCAAAATATCAAAGTCTTCTTGAAGATGTTGGCAAATGCTGAAAATATTTTATAACAATTAAGAGATAGCTATTAGTAGATTACAGATCTGCAATTCAGCCTGCAAATCCCCAGATCTTTCCAACAGTCCACAAGTTTGAAATGAAATTTGCATAAATTTTAAGACTCTCTTACAAACTTTAGCAGACTTTGACTGAGGTGCTGCACAGAATGAACCTTCTTCAGATCACCCCCTTCTGATGCTCCCTGTTTGAACATTTTACTTGGAAGACATCAGCAAGTTTGCAATTGGCCTTCATCCTTTATGATCTCTGCCCTTATTCTTAAGCTATACTGAAGTGGACATAGATGCAAGTGTATCGTTATCTATACATCCCAATACTCTGTGGTTTTTAACCACAAGGTTAAGGTGCAGAGGTACTGCACCGCCATCTCCTGTGAACGTTTAGAATGAGTATCCAGCAAATCTGAAGAGGTTTTGAAATCACTTGTCCTCTTTGTGTTCAGTTTAGATTTTGAAACAAGTTAATGTGGCATTTTCAAATATAACTGAGTCTCCAGTGAGCACACAATCAGTACACGGAGTCAATTAAGCCGTTGCCATCTGCATCAATACTATCTAAATACTGGACTGGAAGATTTCTACTTACAGCTATGCATTGAATCTAGTCTATATAAGGCTGGATATCCCACTTATTCAAGATAAGCAATTGTGCTGAGAAATAAAAAGGAAAATAGTATTTAGAAAAATTAAACACTGAAGGATACTATTATGTGATAAAAAAGAAAGGCTTTCATACAAAATTCTTGGCATTCAGCTACATGTAAGTAAAACTTTCAATTAATTACATCATCGTATATTATCCAGAAAAATACATAAATCAGCTATAATGGACATGTAGCTATTTCATAGACTCTGATATATTTATGATGCTTTTAAGCAAGTCAAGGCAAAACACTTCTTGCATAATTTAACTGAACTTCAGAACTCTTTGTAAAGTGGAAAAGGGAAATTTCACTGCCATACATAAAAAGAAGATAATTCTAACACCTAAATGTAAAGAAAAAAAAAATGCCTGCATTTGTAAGTGTTTTATTTCAATAAAGAAACAATTTTATTTTCTTTGTACCTGATGGCCAAAGCTATGTTGATATGTCTCCCTGTTGAATGATTTATATTGTAAGTATAGTATTATAAAATCAGGGCCTGAAACAAAGCATTCTTTGAAACAGGACCGTATTTATATTCATCTGAAAGCCAAGAGGGGAAACCACTCTTGACTACTTATTTCAAACAAAAGACAATTTAAACGAACTGAACGGGGAATAATACCTATGCTTGATAATGTAAAAAGAAAAAAAAAAATTCTAAGTGCAACCAGTTAGCTTTGGCTAATCTAATGTAGTGACTGCCAATATGTGAGAGTTTTCTAGCTGAAATACAGAACAAGTTGTGTCCTACTGCTTCCAATTATTAAGAATGGGATAAAAAAAATGGAAGAAATAATATTCCAGCAATATCTGTTGGCAAAACTGGCTTGTCAGATCTAGGACAGTCTGACAGCATTTTGAACAACACTGAGGTTTTTCCAAGTCATGCTAAGATCCAGTTCATCCCTCAGCACTGTAGTGCCAACACAGCGTGCACCTATACCAGCCATTTACTATAAAGGAGAGGCTCTTTTTTAGGTTGAAATTTGCGTTGCACTGGTGGTGTGCTCCACACTCCCGGTGGTCCCATGGCTGAAGTTGTGTGCCAGGGTGCCCTTGGAGCACCCCTCCTGCTGTGTGGACACGGGATCCTCCAGGAGCTGGTGCTGCTCCCGGGTAGAGGATTCTGCTAACAACTGCAAGACAACCTTGGGTGGCTGAACAGCAACATCTGCTAGTGATCACCTATTAGGATCATAGGGTAATTTGGGTTGGAAGGGACCTCAGGAGTTTTCTAGTCCAACCTCCTGCTCACAGAAGGGTTGGCTCCAAGATCAGACCAGGTTGCTCAGGGCATTGTCCAGTTTCCTCTAGAAAACCTCCAAGGATGGAGCCTGCACAACCTTCCGGGGCAGCCTGTAAGTTTAGACACACAGTGGGTGCCTATAGTTGGCAACTGGCCTGAACTTCACTGCCAGTATACACACCATGTACACTTTGAGCCCGCGAAACAAAATGGATTGGCCTTGTCCTTCCCCCTCCGTGCTGCACCCGTCAGTAACGGAGACGCACACACTGTGTGCCGGATGAATCATAGTGTATGAATCCCACCTCCCCCTCAGATGTAGTAAATGCAGCTCTGCTGCAGCACCAAAACTGCCTTCTGACAAAAGTACCTTATTAACTGTAACTTCAGGAGAAAGGGAAATCTTGAACTCACCTGAGTTACATGTTCATATACTAAAAAAATCAATATTAATCACATCTTTGGAGCCTGTCCTCTAGAGAGCACTTTTTAAAGCAGCTTCCATGGATGATTTCATGTGTGCAGGAGTGATTCTCTTGGTATCACTCTCAGGAACTGATTATTTTCACTGTCTCTTAGAGAATTAAATCAGCAAGAGACAATGGTGAAGAGAATCAGGTTCTTATTTACAAAATAATCCATAAAGGCTTTAGTCAATATAAAAGAAAATAAGACCTTTTGTGAAATTAACTTGGCTATTTAACAGTGTTTTCTAATGAATAAAGCAAAAGAAATATACAATAGTATTTTCATAATGCAGCTAAAATATTAGTATGCTACCAGTTTCTATAAAACAGCCACATAAGGGATGTAAGGTTAAGGCATTAACAGAGAAATTATTTTGTCTGTGGTTAAGAACTCTGACACACAGTCTGAAAGGTCTCTTTGCTTATGTCAGCCGCACATTACTATAATGCCAGTGACTCTCCTCTGATTTAGACTAGTTATTCCAGATTATATTAAATCAAACCCAAATCCTTGGTACACCGCCTAACAAGATCCCTGCACTTAAGAAAAATGCAGGCTTTTGAAACTCAAAATTAGTGTCAGCCTTTTTGATGACTTCTTGTTTTAATCCTATTCATTTGTTTTGCAGTATTGTCTCAGCTATGAATGGATGCTGCTCTGTCCTACAACTTTTCACCTATCTATAGAAATAAGATATCTTTCCCAACAACTGCTGCAAAAACAAAGGCAGACGAAAAGGAGAGGTTTGCCATGTATGCTACGTGCAACAGTAATTAAGCCTGGGAGTAAAAATAGGGATTTCAGTTTCTCCCCAAGGAAACCATTCTTGAAGAAAGCCGCATACAAAGGTTACCCTTCTTCTAATTGCATGAACAGAAAATGTTATAGAAAGACCATTTTAATTATAACTACATTCATTTCTACCAAAACCACAGGTGTACACACTTACAAATGTAAATTCAATAAGGCTCACCCTCCTTTTTCAATTCTTACCAGATACGAATAGCTAATCTGAAAACTCACCTTTTAATTGCACCTCTTGACATGCCAAACCGCATACAGGTATTGTGTTCAAAGGCAGCAGTGCATAATCAAGCTGTATATAACCATAAAGACTACCTTCTGGCATATAACTCTACATACGCACATGTGATGGCACATATAATCGCATCTATTGCCTTCCAGACTGGGTTTGAAAAGAAAATGCATATATATACGTATAAGAATCATAGGAATCATAGAATCATTAAGGTTGGAAAAGACCTCTAAGACCATCGAGTCCAACTGTCCACCCAACACCACTATGCCCACTAAACCATGTCCCTAAGTGCCTCATCTGCACGTCTTTTAAATACTTCCAGGGATGGGGACTCAACCACTTCCCTGGGCAGCCTGTTCCAACGTTTCACCACTCTTTCAGTAAAGACATTTTTCCTCATGTCCAATCTAAACCTCCCCTGGCGCAACTTGAAGCCATTGTGTGTATTGTGAGCAACTTGAGGCAACTTGAGGCCATATGTGTGTGTGCATGTACAGAGACCATCAGCACAAAAGACTGGTGGATATTTATTTGTCTAGAGAAATGACGACAATAGAATTTACTTGGTTTTCCTTACTAAAGTGAAACTGTATTTCATTCACCCTGGACTTCCCTAGGGTGTTTATACTTCCAGCACCACTCAGCCGCATATCAGCAACTTAATCTATACAGAAGAGCGAATACCAAGTGACACAGCCTAACGGAGCACACCTCCATACCCATTTTGATTATTAGACCTGGTTTTGGATTGCATGCATTTTCCATGCAATATCAGGTTGAAGGTTCTAATCCTTATTTTCAAAGTACTCAACGGCTAAGCAAGAAGATATCTAATAGTTCAAAAGCACTGAGGATATGGCAAATAATTTCACCCTTCTGACACAATGGAACTTTCTACAGTAAAGTTTTTCTCAGTAAAATGCATCGACACCAGAGGTGGGGCTCACCTTACACTTCAAATGCAAGCTGCATTTCTTTGAATCTTCTCTAGCAACCATATGCATTTTTCTAAAAAGCCAGAACAGTCAGTTTCACAATATGCAATCCTCATCTTAGGAAAAGGATGAAATAGCGAATATGATATTATATATTGTATATTTATATTATTATATTAATTATATTATTAATATATATATAAATGTGTTATATTAAACATTATTAACATTTAATGCATTTCTGAAAGGAGCAACAATGAAAGACGAAACTATTTCCTTATGTAAGAAGTGTCAAGCGCAAGACGAGGTTGTGGTCAGTCGCCTTTCCTTACTCCACAAATGCTTTGCTTTGCTCAGGTACAATAACTGATAAATATCATTATCCTATGTCAAGAACACAGTAAATTAGCTAATCCATTGTATGCAACACTACAGTTTTTTTGTAGCTTGTACATGCCCATCCACACGTGCCCATGTCCACAGCTCAAAGACCTAGTAAAACAGTTAGAGATGTATTCACCACCTAAATACAGGCTAATTTTTTTACCATACCAGTCTAAGCTGACTAGACTGGTTAAGGCATACTAGTTTCTGCAGCCAAGAGAGCGATTCGGGAGAGCAATATAGCTCCTATAGCTCCTATAGCACCTGACTCCCGTTGTTTCCCAAGCCCTAATGATCCACTGCCCAGCTAGAACTGGATCAAATGAGGTGTCTGGCACAAACTAAAGAGTAAGACTCACACTCTCACCGCTGGTTTCATGTACGGAATGCACTGCTCCATCCGACCTCATGCCAGTACAATATAGTAGAGTCTCTCTGTTTTTCAGAGAAAGTTTACCAAGATATTTTGGACTCACTTTATTTTTATATAGTGTATTAGAAAGCATTTCTCAGTACACAATGGAATAAATCATCCTTGCTATTTCACTTTCTTTTCGCTTAATCCTCAGTTCACAAAATTGGGTCATTTTCCATGGGTTTACCACATGAAACAGTGAGAAATAATAATAGCCAGCAATTAAGTCAAATTTAGCACTTATTACTCAACAAGAATTGCCTAGGAACAGAACATGTTTTCCATAAATGCATTCATTGTTCGAAATTCTTTTCAGCATGTTTTAATGCATGTGCCTCCTCTCCTACAGACTTCTAATAAGCTGTTCATTCTGAGAATGTATCATAAGTTGGATACTCACAATTCAAAATTAAAGTTAATTTGACAGATCTCAAGTCAAACGTCTCTTTTGCTGATTACACAAGCACAACTCACCTGTTTTGCAGTATGTCCATTCACGAACCTGAACCCCATATTTATTTTCCATTAATATTCTCCAATAATTAATAAAACCCTTGTTTTTCTAACTACTCCTATGAGTAACCATGTTCTCCTGAGCAGAGTCAAACTACATACAGGGGGAAATCAAATCGAAACGGCTTCACCCAGTTCTGTTCCTACTTTGAGCACAAATGCAAGAAGCTATATATTTGAAATATGACTAGAAAGTTCTAAAGAGGAAAAATACAGTCTTTGCCATGAAATTAAGATCATTCTGCTTCTCTTCTGTTTGTGTAAAAGAAAAATATGAGTAGTTGTCTTGCCATAAGTGCCACACACTTAGTGTCAATCGTTAATAATTTCACAGCAAATGCATAAGTGATCCATTTGGTATTCATCAGCTTTGTCTCACGAAGTAAGCGTCTGCCCTCAAAGACCTTTTTAAAATATGTACAAAGCCTGCAGTACCAGACATGGTTTTCTGGACCATTTTCTTTTTCAAGCCATAATATAACCGCACACCTACTACAAAGTTACAGTTTGCCATCTCTCTCTTTTTAATATCAATTATAACTTGCAAAAAAAGTCAACATCCCCTTACAATAGGAATCACTCAGGTTGAATACTCATTATGTGATCAAAATAGAAAGCGAGGAGTTAGAATAGGCACACTGTATTTATAACGTCCTTTGACTGTATCCCAGCTTTAGTTTCCCAGCACAGAGAATCAAGTCTTTAAGTTAAAAATAGTCTTCAAGTCTTTGGTCTTTAAGTTAAAATTAGCACTCAAAAACATTCACACTTAGGGAATTATAGCTCAAGCAACAAATCTCACCATTTCAGTTACAACATGTGATAATGCTCTTCTGCAACACCCGAAAAACTAACATAATGGCATGTTCCCTATTAGGTAGAGACTCAGGAGGTTGGGCTGAGGGGGCTGAGAGCTGAGAGCTCTCAGGCTGGGCATAAAGGGGGCTCTGAGCCAGAAGCTAGAGCATGGTGCCACAGACGCTGTACTACGCATCCAGCATCCATCCCACGGACTTCAGGGAACAGGGTCAGGTTGATGATGACAGTGCCACAAGGCAACAAAGACGATCTGTTTTGGGTCCATGTGGCACATCTCCGGCCCATACACTGTTTCAGTCACCGGCCTTCATCCCGTAACTCATGCAGTTCACAACCATGCAAAATGAGAGTGCAATAAGCAGACCGATCAGATTCTGTATTTATGCTTTGCACAAGTACGGGAGGCCTCACACCGTGCACAGCAGTAAAGAAGTCAGCCTAACGTTTCTCTAAGTTGTTTACCAGCTAGCTCTCACTCCCACATATTTGCAGACTGCTAAAAATGACAACTTTTCTCCATTTCAGCTGGCTTCTACTGGCTGTCTACCATGGTTTGAAATTTCCAATCTGACCACTGAAACAAGTGGGAGCCTGTAATGAGACAAACGAGTCAGTGAAGGTCTGTTTCCCAGCCACCATTTGGCACAAACCAAAGCACGGATCTCTGTACAGACTTATTTTCCTGGGTTGGCTTGGATATCCATTCACCAGAACTCACTACAGGTAATAATATTGGCTAACTAAGTTTTACTATTGTCTTCAAATAAACACAACCATATGCAAGACTGATGATATGAACTATATCATATCTGTCTTCTAAATGTGATAAACTTATGCATAGGATTGTTAATATCAATAGACTGATACCTAGCAGCAGTAATTACGTATTTTTGTCAAAAAGCCAAATATATAAGGCATCACATTAATGAAGGCATAGCTACCTCTTCAGAACTTAAATAACACAGTAATGGAGAAATACTCTAAAATGCTTTATTGCCTCCTGTTTTCTTTCAATTCGCAAATTTTGTCATATTATATAGGTGTGTGTATATATATATATAAACACATAGCATTGCCAGCCTCACAAGATTATAACCCACAAGCAAAACCAAACACAGTCACAATGCTGAATAGAGCAGTTTTGTCCTGGATTTGGCCATTCTTTGGAAGGGGTCATCTGGTTTTGTTTTGGAGTTTTGGGGAAACCTTCCATAGAGACCTCCACTTTTCTGCTTCTTTGAAAAGGCAGGGGTACTTCTCCTGGCTCCTTCCCTCATGTGCTGCTCCCTGTGGCCCTCCATGGCCGTGGACAAGCCCCTGACATTGTTCCTTCATGAATTCTAGCACTGGGCACTGCTCCTGCCCAGTTTCCCATCTCTTTTAAAACTTCTGCTTTCCTTTTTCTCCACACAGTGTGCCCAATTCAAGGACCAGTTTATCAGCTCTCTTACCTCCTACCACGTGGATATTATTTCCAAACAGCTCTTACCCCTTTCCTCATCCCACCTTTTCCCCCTTAGGATCTGATTACATGCAAACGGGGGTAAGATGGGGAAATATACAGATTCTGGGCATCTGCTACACATTCTCCATTGCTTCTCTCTCTCCCACTTCACCCCGAGTAAAGGGAGAGGGTGGGTAAGGAGATGCAGCAGACTTCTTGGTTCGCCCCACAGGTTGCCGCTCCCAGGACAGTGGAAACCGGGGCAGGCTGTGCAACAGCTGCCTCAGCTGGAAGTATCGTGCACCCCGGTCCAAAGCCATCTTCCACCCTCCTGCTCTGGCAGCCATTCCACCCTCTGCAGCCAGCACTGAAGCAGAACTGCTGAGCTGTCAGCAGCTTCTCACAAGAGGCCAATTTTTACACCGCATAATTGTAGCACAAAAACAAAAAAGATTCATGAGGGTTGGCAACCCATGTTAAATTTGCATGCATATCTGATTAGCTGCATCTTTAGAATACACAGTCTTACAAAATATTGCAAAATTATTCATTTTAATTTTTTAAAAGTCTGGATTGAATTCTGTCAAAGTATAAAGCCTGTTTTCTTCTTCCTTCTCTCCCTCCAAGTGAGCATAATCCAATTTTCCTTTGAAACTGTAACATTTTATTTTGCATTGCTTGGGAGTTACAAACAAAAAGAGAAAAACAGTAATAGGAATGAAAAAGGAATTTGCTAGCTTCATCTTTTTTAAGCAGCCAGAAAATTAAATAGGACACTTTCCTACAGTTATTCCTCTTCTTCCACTCACCTCCCCAGAAGGTATCTAGAAGAGAAGACTCCAAACTGGCTAATCAAAGCTTATGGAAATCCCTCTCAGGGGCAGTTTTATATATCTCCTACATGGTTTTAGCCTGAGAGTTCAAACTACTGAGATCGCCGTACAGGAAAGGAGCCAAGACGTTACAGATCTATGCACTGACAGGAGACTTGCTCTGGCTCACCTAGACAGCTGGTGTCAGAAGGTCAAAAATGTAGTTGCCATCCAGGCTTGACTGTAAAAGTTGTAGTGCACCAGGAACAGACAAGGTTTCCATCAGTTTGCCAGACTGGCTGAGACATATTTTCCGAAATATGGTAATCAGGGTATTGCAGGAAGATTCAGGGAGGAGAGGTGGGGTCACATTTTCTGGCCCTGCAGAAGAATTTGGTCCTGAGATGCTGCTGTTTCACCTTTGCTTGTGAAGGCTCAGATGGCAAATGATACATTTCAGGCTGTGGCCAGGGCTGCCAACCATCCATTTCATCTGGCAGTCTCAGCTTGCAGCTTGGCCTCTTGCATCCAGCGGAGCTGCCTGGGAAGGCAGCTGACAGCCTTGGCATTGCTCATCATGTCACATGGGACCACCCCAACCCATCCCATATCCCCAGTGTATTTTGGAAGTAAAGTAAGGAAGGACAAACAGTTTCATCCCAAGAGGAAGGACCCAGTCTTATTTCCTGCCTCTTTATCCGCCAACCTACTGCATGTGACAATCCGCTTCAAACCTACCCCCATCTCAAAGCTGCCTCAAAACTTTCTTCCCGGTCAAGCAGGAGTAAGCCCACTTGAGCCATCTTCCCAATCACTGGGTCCTCAGAACAACCAGAAGCTTCCAGCAAGGCACAACCACCTGTCTTCATCCCAGCTTCACTCCACCTTCCTCAGCGCCTTCCTGGCACCCACGGCTCAATGAGCAGGCTCTCCAGCTCATGTCTGGAAAGGTTATGGTTACGTGCAAATAACAATCAATATGCAAATTGGCATGGTCACTGATATTATATGCCACACAAACAAAACCTGAAAGTCTGTAATAAACACAAAATATGTACACCTGAGTGCATGAGCTAAAACTAAAACCTCTCCTTTCCCTTCTCTCATGGTTCCAAAGGTATATATTCTTTATTCCATAAATATGCATTATGTAAACTGCCAAATAATACTGTGAGAAAAGCTGTATCAAATTGTTTCAATTTTCTTTACAATACTTCAGGCTGCATTTTGAATGCTGTATTTTGCTCAGTGTGAATATCTGAGCACTGAAGCTATTTTCTCAAAACAATATTTAAAAAATTTTTAGACCTCATTTCAAGACTTCCATACAATGTCCTGGGTGTGTTTGTATAGCCCTTTCTGAAAAGAACAACAATGCAAAACCCAGGCTTCCGTTCAGAAAGTGCACAAAGGAAAATGTTGCAGTGGCTACACTGATTTTGCTTCAGTACTTTGATACGTAGGTACTTACATACATTTGACAAAAATAAGCCTTCCATAAAGACTTCCTATTAGGGAGTTAGAAAGCCCAAAGTAATAAACCATTCCCAGTGCCATAAATAAAATTCATCCACTTCTGTGGTGAAATGCCACCTTTAGTTTTTCATTGTCCTCTTATAGCTTTGAATAATGTGGTCACCATAGTTCATTTTCTTAGTGGTGAAACTTTACGCTCTAGTTCGTAAAAATAGAACATAAAGTTTAGCCACAAAGAAAATACTTAGCCAGTGTCTGGTCATGTTGACGTATAAGTGAGAAAGCAGGAAACAATAATAAAAAAAGAAAATCTGGGAACGAATAAACTACGAATCCTGCATACTTTTATCAGTTCACATACAGTAGCTGTCAACTCAAACAGCAACTGCAACCATTTCTCTTGTCAAAGTCCACAGAGTCTCTGTAGTTAACCAGGTGGCAGTCCTCAACCCTGACAGGTGTTTGGACACTGAACTCTTAGTAAGAAACTAGCACCTACCTTAACTACTTTCTGCACGGGGAGGGGACACCTCTTCTCCCCAGTTAGGCTCACACCAGTAAGAAGATGGCGTGAGGTACCTGGCATCAGTTTGCATCCATCGGGGTTTTTTAGCTCCAGATGAGTACCAGTTTCAGATGGGTCTAGACAGCTTTGCTTGGAGCCACTTGGACCTCTCTGCATTGCACTCTTCAGCACACCACATTGTAGGAAACATTATTCACTTGGGCAAGGTGCAGCACAAGTATAACAGACAGCTTGGTTTCTAATCACACCTGAGCTAATAAGTCCTCCTGAGACTTATTAGTGTCAGTTTGAGCTGTCTGGAAACTTCTTGCCCATATTTTAAAAAAACTCTCAGTCAATCCTTTGAAAAGGTCTACTGCATCCATGAAGTAGAGCAGATGTCTGAAAAAGCAACACAGAAAACCTCAGACTGTGTATTTATAATAGACTTACTGGAATTTAGCAGCTAAAGTCTGTGGTTGTGCTGTGCATGCTTCAGCCCAGGATTTTGATCAGTGGGCAGGGAGGATTTTCTCTCCGGTTGCTCCTAACACCCTTCGCAGGCTGTCTGGGAGGTACTCCCTCCGGTGCTCCTGCAGTGCCCAGGCAATGCTCAGTGCTCAGGCAGTGAAGATGAAGAATAAAAACCACCAGGCAATCAAATAATTAAAGCCCAAATCTATCATAATTAATACATAAAATGGATATCAGTTAAGAAGAAAGTTAACTGCTCTGCCAACAGGAGGTTGCTTTATACCAGGGCTTCTCATTCCTTCCTGGTACAACGGCCTACAAACCAAGGGATTTAATCCTACTGCTGTAGTTAAAGCATTACAGCTTTCTAAAGTCAATTGGACCTAACAGTTGAATGCTTGATTTTGCAGCTCCTTTGAATGAATTTTAATTTATCTGTTTGTTTTTAATAATGTATTGACAAATATTGTCAAGCAGCAACAAAAACAAGTTGAAAACCAGCACTGTGATTACACGCAGCAGGTTTAACTGCCTCACATCCCTGGGAGCTATTTACTTTTTTTTCAGATATCTGGACACCAGGGTATGAAGGCTAGTGAGCAAAGAATGGTTTTATGGTTAAGGCATTGAAAAATAAGGTTGTGTTCTTAGAAAGAGTATTATACAAAAATGTTAAGTCATTATGCTTTTCTATTCCTCCTTTCCCTATCTCTAAATAGAGGTTAGTAAGAGTCCCTTAGCCCATAGAAATTTTGGAAGTCCTAATTAACATCTGCAGAATAATTTATGATCATGGATGGTTACAACTACTTTAAAGCAATTGATTTTTATTAGCTATCTTTTCTATAGTGTATCTGAAAAAAACTGCATGTTGCAAACTGGAATTTCTATCTACCGTATAGAAAGCAAAGGAATACAGAGCTCCTGGTTATGCCCTGTTCTCTCAGAGCCTTCAGCACACTACTGAAGGAATGGATTTAAATGGACCTGATTTTAAAGGACAAAAATAAAACTACCAGGCGCCTGATAGCTTCCGTAGCACTAATTATTCTTTGCACTCTTTTCCCCCCAAAAAAAATCAAAACGCTTGGCAATATACATGAAACCAGCCAAAAACTTTTACCCCTTTCTCCTTAAAATCACTACAGTTGCAAAATATTCTGGAGCACTTTTAATTACTTCTATTCATACAGAAAAAAAGGTAATGCACTTGTTTCAGTTATTATATTATGTGCCAGTCCTCCTAAGAGGTAAGTGCTGTTGTGGCAGAGGCAAACCTCCATGGCATGACTGATGTGAAAGAAACCCTTTTAGTTTTTATCAGCTGAGATGCTGTTCTATGGTGAGGCGTTTGGCTAATTTTTCTCCTGAGGCTGTTGGTATCTTGCTGCAGACCCAATAGCTTAAACATAGGAGAATTGTCAACATTGTCCCCACATCATATAGAGAAATGCTTATGACTCCTGGGCAATTTTCTTTGACGTTTTCCCAGAGGAACTGGGGCGTGACTTCTTTTTTTTGTTCTCCCACTGTCATCTCAATCCCCTGGGGTCAATGTTGAACAGCGTTACTAACCTGAACCAGGAAACTAGAAAGCCGGTCAAGGAATGCATGTCTGCAGTGAAGATGTTTACTTACATCATATGTGCATGCATTAGCTTCATGCCATAGCCACAGTCAAGGAACTGGTCTCAAAAGAAAACGCCAGAAATACTAGAAAAAGGAGTGATTTCAATTCTGCAACAAGCAGGAGGTAGTTCGTTGTTCCCTCACCTTGTTGATTGCTGAAGTCACCCTCACTCAAGCATAAACAGCCGAAAATACACCCCGGTCTTTCTGCCTGCATTGCACGTGCTGTGTTCGAGTCATCTGCATTCAGTCACATCCAGCTTTGAACAGATGCTCAAAGTGCAGTAGAACAGGTAATATTGCTTTCACTCATGTAAATATTGTATGTTAGCAACTCTACGTGAGTCACAGCTCAAATTCTGAGATAAAAGATGCTAAAAGCCCTTGCCATTCATCTACCTGCTTACACCCACAAGTAGTAGCCATTAGAAGTCACTGTTTGTCAAAGATTTGAAATAACATCCTGTAACTTGTTATTTTAATTTCTGCAACATGACAGTAGCGTACACTGTCAACTGATCAGAGGAAATGAGGAAAACAGGAGATTTCAATTACAGTTTAAGTAGAACTACCTGTTACAGCATAGGGACAAATGAGTGAGGAGCAGGAAGCACCTAACAACACTTTGAAAAAATATTATGAACAACCGAGGTAGAGTTGTCAATTTTAATTGCTGTCTACGTTAAAGCAGAGTACTGGCTTTGCGGTTGTGTCCCACATGCCGTTGGGAATCTGGGAATCAGGTGCCTTTTCAATCAGCAGAATCGCACCACTCAGTGTGATGTCAGAGACAGATTTATTGTAACTGGAAGAAATGGGGTATTACTCTATGTCCTGCAGCCCACAGGTCTGCCTCTGGCCTTCTGGCTACTGCAGAACAAGCAGAGACATGGTTTTTCCCACCTTGTCAAGAATCAACCTCCCGGACATCCCTCTACGCCCAGAATAGAAGAAATCAGTTTGTGCCAGCCACTCTGCAGGAAAACAAGGGAGAGAAGGAGCTAGGAGCTGCCTTGTCCTCGGTAGGGAGAGAAGGAGCTAGGAGCTGCCTTGTGAGGACAAGGCATGCCAAGTGCAGAACTAAGTATAATCTTGCCCTTACCATATCAATAGCACCATTTAAATGAGTGTACATTATTGTATGGGGATTTTCTTGAGATGCATCTGGCACAGTCAGCACATTTTTAGTGCTTTTTTTCATGACCATGGCAATATTATGCAGATAAAGTAGAGGCACTCAATAATAAAATCCTATCCTTTGCCACTGCCCAGTGAGACGCTGAATTTGGACAGAAAGCAGTAAGTACTGTGGGTCTTGGGATGAAGAACAGTGACCATCCAAAGTTCTATTTTAACTGTATGATGACATTATTCTTAATCATTTTTGTCCCTGAAAGGGTATTTCAAGCAAGACAGGTTTCCAATCTTGGTTCTAAAAGTGAAGATGTATATGACCATGTCTTCAGTGCCTCCATTCCTATAGCTACTGTGACCTGTTTAGTTAATAAGAGAGAACAAGCCACTGATAAGACAAATAAATTAAGCATTACCTTTCTTTTATCTCTGGAACATTTTCAAAGACCAATGAAGACTGTTAACAAAGAAATTTACTTAGGATCAAGGTTAGCTAGAGTAAAGAGTGAGTAATTACTGTCTTTTGAAAGACATTGTTAAGATACAAATACTTTCCTTATTTCCTACTTAAGTATTTTCCTATTTATATAAGTAAAATCACCTTAGGTTAAAATAGTAATAAATAAAACAAATTAAATAGTATTCACTTTTCATCTGTTTTCATGCTGCTTATTAAATATGAACATTTTTCTTAGTTTGCGCAATAAAAATACCCTAAAATCTCTAATTTTATTTCTTAACTGGTTTGCTCTCTCTTTGACATGCATATGTTTGCTGCCTCTATTAATAAGGTGCTGTATATGGCTGTATTTTATTATTTAATTATTTATTCCATTAGGCCGCTGGACCACTCCCTAACTGGGTCTTTTAGAAAAAAAAATATACAGCATTTAATGCCAGTTTATAAAGAGACAATCCTTAATAAGTCAATACAGTTTCATCTATTTACACAAGTGACAACTTTGGCCCAGCAGTCTCAGTGGTTCTTGTATCTCCTCAGACTTGCATGTAGGTAATATTTTTCTGTTGTATTTATAATACAGTATGTGAATGAAAAATATCAGTTCAGACATGAGCTTGTGAATTGTGGGAATTGTCATCTTTGTATATACAATTCTTCAAAGCTGCAGCCTGAGACTTGATGAAGTGGCACAGATCGTGCAGTGTGCAGCTCGGTATGAACGTGCTGTATGGTGAGTCGCTGGGTACAGTAAAATCAGTCCTTATCTAGGCCTCTTGAGGTACAATAACAGCTAGAAAGAGTCCAAACGTGTAGGGAGAGAGGAAAGGCAATCTGCCACACTTGTGTTCCAGTTTCCAAGAGCAGAGGGAAAGAAAAAAAAAAGGTGGGAGGGAAGATACTCAGAAAGAATAACCTCTTAGCTTCTGAAGCATAAATAAAACAACTGGATCATTTCAAGGAATAATGCATCTTAAATACAGCAAATTTGTACTTGCTTTTTGCTAATAACCCATGTAACATAATCAAAGGTTAGCAGCTTTAACAGGGTAAGACACAGACAGGGCCTTGAGCCTGCTGTTACTGAATTGATACTATTTTTGAATGATTGAGCTCTTCATTAAACCTACCAAAATACTGAAATGCATTGGTAAAACTATACAGTTGGGAAAGGTTGGTTAAGAAACTGAATGTTAACATTACCCCTAAAAACCAAACAGGCCGGTTGCACCTTCCATTTGGCATTGTTGCTAACTGAATAGATCCCGTTTATTAAATAAGCATAGGGAAATTTTCTCTCCAACACTCATCCAAGCCAAGGGCAGCGTTTCCCCTTACTGAAAAGACCTTTGGGCCGGGATTGAATGCTCCAAACAAAAAGGGGTTTTTTTGTAACACAACCGATATTCCAAAACATGACAACTAAACCATGAGCCAGATCCCACCATTAACATTACACTCTTAAGAACCTTTTGTGATCTGTTAACAGCAGAATGGGAATTTGTATAACGTGTACTAACCTATTTATCTCTCAAGTTATCACTAGACCTTTTAAACTAAAAATTGCCTGGTAAAAGCCAAAATCTAACAGAACTAGCATCCACTGAAAAATCCTTCATGTTTCTTTGCACATGCCAAACTATGAGATATCAGGGCACTAATACCAAAATTGACCTGTAAGTGTTCTTTCAGGTCTTTGTACATCCATCATAAATATGACTATTTGGCTCCTGTTCAGACATTATCTTCTTAAACCCCCATCCTTATCACCAGAAATGGAGCAAAGTCAAGTGTACATGGCTGAAATGGCTGCTGCATGATGAAGAAGAATCAAAATAAAGGTCATTTTGTAAGTATTAACAGACTCATGGTATCCATGAGCCTGGAAGAGCAGGAAGGGAGAGGAGTACACGGTGAATACTGTCAGTATAGTACATGGAAGTGCAGGAAGGCTCTCTATCATAAAATTAATCATAAAATTAAAACTTTTTTTCACCTTCGGTAGAACAGAAGAACTTTTAGTAATAATAGCCAAAAATTTTGATATCTCAGCCACAAAACCTGAAGCTTATTTGCAGGACATCTGGGTACCAATGGATTTACTGGCTTTGTTCTTTCCTCCCCCTACTCCACTCACACAAAACTCTCTGCACACAGGCTGGATGCTACAGTGAGCAGGGCTTGAGCTCTCTCTAGAGAAATTTCAGAAGCCTTTTCCCTTCCCATCTGTTATTTGAATCCACCCTAATTTGTTCTGAGCAGAACTTGTTCTCAGAAGGGCAGTATTTGCCCCACAGTACCATAAACTCCAAGTTCAAAATCTCTTCACTCCTAAAGCAAGGGTTTCTTTGGTTACGAAACAGCTTTGCCACGCTGAACCTCATCAGGTGGCAGGGCCACGTGCCACGCTCCGAGGATGACGGTAATTGTCACTATGGCATTGAAAGCAGGCACCGGATATTTCCTCTCATCACTGAAGGGAACTCCGGGAGAAAGACCATGATATCTCTTATGGAGCACAGCAGAGGTGTCCTAGCTCTCAGGCTTTTTAAAATCCGTCAGGATTTAAAATACACGGAAACATACAGTGCTGCCAAGGCCCTGCACCGCAGTGAAGGATGTGAACTGACAGGAGCTTTGTATTGTGCCCACAGAAGTGGAGAGAGCGGTGAGAAAGCCTTGCTCCACATCCCATCCCCAGGTGGAAAAATTTCCCCGCTGGGTGCTCTAAAGCAGGATTTTCACTCTCGTGCTAACAAATGTATCTGAAAGGAAGATGGGAGGAGAGAGCTGAAGGAGGAAGGAGGGGAATAAGCAGATGGACTGTAGTAGAAACCATGACACTGGCAAAAGTAATTTTCCCATGACCATATCCTCTGCGGGCAAAGAATGGGTAATACATGTTAAAGAAACTCTGTAATGGGATAATATTTACATATTTGAATTAAAATATTGCCTAATCTCTAATTAGGTAACTATCCATCCACCCAGTCATCAGGTGTGAAATATAATGACAAAAATGGTGTCTTTTAACAGAGCATGACAGGAAATGTAGGAGCAAGGGCTAATTTATGACCTTGAAAATAGTGTGGCAACAGTTTGCCCAGTTACGAACAAAACAGAAAAAAGAAGACAGGAATGCAAAGGAAGACTGATGGAAAATGAGCTCATAAAAATATCTGAGCAATAAAGCTTCAGCTCCATCCTTTTGATATGAAAGCATTGGGTGTGATGAAAGATTTGGCTCCTCTTGAAGTGCAGGTACAACTTGAGCACGCAAAGTACCTCGCTCCAGACACTCCTACTTATTAGCACTAAGATAATTGTTAATGTGGAACTGCTCACCACTAATGTAAACAAATTGCATATAATTGGTTCCTATAAACTCTCCAGAAGACACTGCCTCACTACCCCAGCCGCCTGACTCTCTCAGTGTAGTATCCGTTCAAAAGGCCTAGGCACTCACAGGGGGTACCATGAACACTGGGTTCAGTGTCACAGAGCTTTTTGGCTTAACTGCTCTCCTAAGTCAAACAGCACTGAGCTTAGAGCAAGAATTTTTACGTTTTGTTTCGATGATGGACCTTTATTTCATAATTAGTTGAAGACAGTGCTGCTGTCCACTGGGCAGCATGTTACATACTGGCCATTCCACCAGTGCTCTTTCAGAAGCTTTATAAACTCGCCATTATATCTAACCTTAAAAGAATCAGTATTTTTAGTGCTATTCTTTGAAAAGTACTGTTAATATCAACAGATGCCACACACTTCTACACTGGCCAGATCATTCTGTACTGGATTAAAATATAATAATAATAATAATATAAAAAAATAGTACTCTCTCAAAGACTTAGGATACTGTTGTTGCACATCCCCCTCAGGGAGAAAACATTAGTGCCATGTGTCGGGGCAAGGAGACTACCAGGTGACACACTTACTAATTTGTATACTGCAATGTTGGCAGTTTGAACTTTCATTCTCTGATATTCCTTTTTTTAGAAGTATTTTTCAAAAGGATTAGAAATTCCTGCTAACTCAGTCTTTCATTTTATAAATTTGCTTCACGGTCCTTCATTGAAGACACACTGAGACTTCTGAAATCTATTTGTGCAACCTCCAGCTTGTTCTGGTTTCTACTGTTGCCTGTACATAACAGAGTGAAGGCAATGAAAAAGACAAGAACTTTGGGATTCTGAGAAAAAGCTCAATTCTCTTTAGAGGGAAAACGCAAGAGGACCATGTCCACATGGGGGGAAGTTGTTGTTCTGTCTCAATGGTTCATTTTGCTGCTTGTTCTGCTGGTTTCTGTAGACCTAGATTAGTTTCATTATATGTTAATGCCCTTGGATGCAAACTGGGGAAGACATGCTTCTTCTGCAAAGTAGTCACTGTAAGTTAAAATAGACAAGAAGATGGAGCAGACTGAGTCTGATGCTGTAAGAATTATTCAAGTAATAGTAGATTAAGCACAGAACCATTTAATCTGTACAAGAAAATTACTGTCTTCCACAGAAACAGGGGCCTCTCCTTACAAAGACCGAGGAGTGGTGGATTAGCAATAGAGGATCTGAGTATTTAAATTTAGCTAGATTTTAAAAACCCAAAGCAGTGTGCCGAGGCCAAAAAAACCTCCCCCTTCTTTTCCTCTGAGGGCAAAGATCACTTCCATCACAAGAATGGTCCCATGCTCTGGCCATGGAGAGCATGCTCCCTTTTTTCTCGTGTAAAACCCTTCTTTGGAGGTCTTTGAGAACCTAATCTGACAATGGAGCACTGCAGCATAAAGCAAATAGCAAGAAACTTCCAGAAGAAGGATTAAATCTGGTGCTTTCAGGTAGCATGCCAAAAAGAAAGACACTGTAAATGAGAAGACACCAAAAAACTTCATTTCCCCAGCCTGGAAGGGGGAATGAAGAAAAGATATTTTCACTCTTGAAAAGAATCTCAATGCAGTTAAGTCTGGCCCAAGCTGGCTTAATTTCCATGCCGTGTGAAAGGTCCTAGACATGTTACATTAATGCGCTACTAACTGAAGAAACAGTTTCCACGATACCTAATAAATAGAGAAGTATTTATTCTGAAAGTCTTTTACTCTTCTATTGCTAAAAAGACTTTACCAGCTTAGAATTGACTCGAATTCCAAATTTACAGAGTGGTGAAGAGTGGTTTCAGAAATCCCAGCTCTTCATAACAAGCCCACATGCTGAGCACAGCCCCCCACTGTGCTTTATTTTAAGGCAACACAAAACTATGTCCCATCATCAGAGCTTTTCACAATTGGCTTTATTGTAGGCAATGAAAACATAAAAATCTCTGTTCTTGTTAAATGCAACACCCTTCTTAGTCCCAGATTAAGTGATGATACTTGGGTTTCTTCAGAGTTTTAATTTGTAAAGGAACAGTTACCTTAAGGGGTTTTCAGGGAATTCACGAAAAGAGGAGAATCCACTGCTTAAATTCAACCTTTTCATATTTAGCATTAAATGCAAGAGTAAACATACCCTTTGCAACCTCAGAGAAAAGAAACAAGAGATTCCAAGTGTTATAAACTGATTTTCCCTAAAGCTATTTAAAAAAAAAAAACAAACAAACCAGCAACAAAAAACCAAACCTGAACCGCTTTATGATTTCTGATTTTCATTAATGTAAGCAAAATACAAACAAATATACTGGAGCACACTGTCAGACTGTAAGCCAGACCCTTTTAATTCACAGACCGTGACCAGATTTAGCCTGCCAAAATATTTAAAGCATCGATGATCAGTAAAAATGTTTCTTTACTTGTGCTCCTCACAACTATATAAGGGAAGAGAGGGACTGGTGGTCATGTGGGGAGAAATATATACCCTTTAATTAAAGGAAGATCAAGAAGCTCATGCAGCAGCAACTCAGGTCGGTGTCCATATAGCTCAGCAAATAGAAGATGGGTGTGCAGTAAAACAACAGGTTACTCAGATGACCGATAGTGTTGGCCAGTTTTGCTGGACATGCTCACACAAATGAAGGGGTGATCTCTAGTAAGGTCAGCGAGGAGGAAGCAAGTACAAGTCAGTGAAGTGGACGAAAAAGGTTTTATTTAGAGACAGAGGAAACCTCCTGTCCTTCAGCTCTTCCTTACCCTGGAGCTGCATCTTCTTCTTGTCAGAGAGAGGAGAAAGGGGAAATCTGTTGCTTTCCCCAGCAAGACTGAGCCTCCCTTCCTGTCTGGTTCGCCCTCCTCAGAACAGCGAGGAGGAAGCAAGTACAAGTCAGTGAAGTGGACGAAAAAGGTTTTATTTAGAGACAGAGGAAACCTCCTGTCCTTCAGCTCTTCCTTACCCTGGAGCTGCATCTTCTTCTTGTCAGAGAGAGGAGAAAGGGGAAATCTGTTGCTTTCCCCAGCAAGACTGAGCCTCCCTTCCTGTCTGGTTCGCCATCCTCAGACATCCATTATGATTCATTCCTTGCAGAGTCGTGTCTCTGCTGCTCAGCTGCCAGACTTACTCCAAAGCAAGGTACTCTGGTCTCTTTCCTCCACCAGCTTTTCACAGGGTTAACCAAGAGCCCATGGGAAGCCCCTTTCTAGGTGCTCCTTCCTCAAAGGATGGAGCTGGGATTCATCCCTTCTACTGAAGCTCTAATATCCCCTTTGCCTGGCTGGGATGGTGTCATATGCTGTTATTAATCCAGGTGCGTTCCCACACTGAGGCTGGGGACAGAAGTAAATCACCCTACAAGCAGAGCTTGCCCTAACTTTCCTTAGTGGAGGTGAAAGGGGTTTTCTGATCCTCTTTGGCTGTGCTCATACTGCTAAATAAAAGAAGGGCTAGACCCCTGGTCACCCACACTTGTTCCTTAAGTCCCAGGTGGTTTTGGACCACTTCAGCTAGCTCTCTCCAAGCAAAATCTGCTAGGGAGGGTGGTAACTGCAAGTAATGTGGACACGAGCCAGCCAGAGCCATTTGGACTTGGATCAATCCCTGGCCCTTTTTAATTAAGCAATATAAATTCAGTCTTATGTTCCTGAGCAACTAGGAGGAGTTTAAGGTAGGGGAAGGATATCGATGCCAAACTGAAGGTGGGCAGTTCTTACTCACAATTCTTACTTGCCATCTGTTAATGAGAAGAAGAGACTGGCTCTCCCTTTGAAGTCACTTTAAGATCTCCAGTATAAGCTTCTTGATGCAGATTTATGGTGATCCACTAGGTCTGAATGGCACCTAACGTTCTTGGCCTATTTGACTGTGGACTTAATAAGCTATTGGAAGAAAAAGGCAAATTAATATTGAACCAACACTACCCTCCTTCACAGTGCCTAATGCTTGCAAGTGTGCAGAAATGCCTTTGAAACCTCCCGATAGGGACAAAAGCTATTTAAATGCTTCCAGTGTTGGATAGCTCTATAGTTTATACCGCCCAGTGCATGGTGTCTGATACAAAGATTTACAAAGCTTAAGATCCATAGAAGCACATACACTGCATTTTAAAAGTTGTAAGTCAGTTTGGCGGGGGGGAATAATACATTTCCTCTCACCAGCAGTTACTGTGGCAACTACACTGACTGTTTCAGTTTAGCTTGAGGGCCACCCTCACAAGCAGCGTGCCATCCCCCCTGCAGGTGAGCCTGCATGTGTTAGCCCAGGCAGTTGGAGCACATGTAGGACTCCACATGCCCATGCAGGTCCAAAACAGCAAGGGCTGCCAGGCGTGCTCACGCAGACGGCTTGCAGACCGTCCCTGCGACAGCAGGCAGGCAGGCAGGAGGCACCGGACACTCAGCCTAAGGTCACCGTGGAGGCCACTCCTTTGGAGCTGTGCAATGACAGCTGGTAGACTTATGAGAGTGTGGGAGCACCTTCATTTACAAGGATATCTCACCAGTAGCAAGATAGCTATAAATGGAATACATTGAGAGAAGCTAGACTCTCAAATGTAACTCTCTTAGGTGTCCTTGGGAAAGAAACACTTCTGGAAATAGATGTTTTCCATGAAAATGTCCTTAAATTTCAGATCTATTTGCTCTTCAATTGGTAAGTAGCTTAAACAATTTCTAAATTCTGCTTGCCTGTAGGACTCTCTATCACTAACCTTTCTAAATGACTACAGATTCCTTTAATCCCTTTATTATTTACTTTATAATTTCTTTTGTCATTCTTACAGATTCTTTAAATCCCTTTATTATTTACTTTATAATTTCTTTTGTCATTCTGGTTTTTCATCTCCCTCTGAGAATAAGTGGGAGAGAGAGCATCCCACACTATTCATGTATCATCCACACAGCACTTGAAAAAAATCTCACCTAATGTACTAACATCGCATTCTGACTTAGTTTTGTTCAAACTTCATCAAGTTCCACCCCCAAATTCTTAACCTATATATATGACTACAAGGGCTTAATATTTATCTTTTCCTCATCTTCCATCTTAAATCTATTAGCAGGTATTCTTTTTGGCAGCCAACTTAGACCATAGTCACTCCAGCCAGCCACCGAAAGCCAAGGAAAACGGGCCTCAGCAAACATAATGAACCCTCATGTTGCTGTTTCTCCTGATATTTTATTAAAAGATTTCAACCTAGCTTGCACAACTCACAGCTTACTTCTGCTTTGGTTATAAGGTCCTAAACTGCTGCCTCCACTTTCATCCTGATGGCAGCTGGCACAACTGGAACAAAATCATTCTCATCCAGCATCTAAAAGGCCATGAAACTAAGTAGCCATACAGTTAAACTACTGTGATATCCACTTGCATACCCTTAGGTTCAATTATTTTTTCTCATTGCACTTAAAGGCTTTTTTTTTTTAATCGAGAGCACTGTATTTACTTAGGTATCTTGAGGAACCCCTTAGATTGTGTTTTCCTCAATGGTGTATGGCAATGGTCAAAATCAACATGCGTGATGTTGAAGTGCTAAGAAAGCCAATGTCTTCTAAGATATACTTTCACTGAAAACCTTCAATGAGGAGAGAATATCTTCTGTGGCCCACAAATCACAGGACTCATCTCCACTTCATGTCAGTAATACCCCAGACACATCATCTCTTATAAACTGCAAAGATGAACTGAAATGAGGAAAGACACTAGAACACAAAATCACAATGCCTCCATTCCCACTACCTTGGCACACGTTCCTCCCACCATGAGTAAACTCATTGATTTTACCCTGATATGTATTACCTAGGAAACTACAACAGCTTTGTTTTTTTCTCTTACACTTTTACAACTCCACAAACATTATCAGGGTATAAAGTCCAGTTCTAAAACAAAATAAGGCCTCCTTTAGAAAATGTGGG
This sequence comes from Aptenodytes forsteri, assembly GCF_000699145.1. Classification (NCBI taxonomy): domain Eukaryota; kingdom Metazoa; phylum Chordata; class Aves; order Sphenisciformes; family Spheniscidae; genus Aptenodytes; species Aptenodytes forsteri. The sequence goes on along the minus strand of NW_008794408.1, from coordinate 1,166,787 downwards.
TCTTCAATACAAACACTCCATAATGACGTATTTGCTATAAAAATCCCGTACCGCTTTTAGGTGCCCTGTTCCATGGAGGAAGAGTCCATGCTACAAGTTTCAAAGGTAAGAGAATTCATCTCTGACATGTTTCAAAACTTTGTGCAAGTAGGCAGAGCTCAACACTTCAGAAGACAGGGATTAATAACACATACAGTCACTGGTTTTGCCACAAATGTCCCTGGTCAGCAGGAACCCTAGAGCACGTTGCACTGAAGCGGCATGTTATAATCTCATACAACAATGTCTCAAATTTAGACTATCAAAAGTGAACTCAGTCAAAGGTGAACAGGGTGAACCAAAGGTGAGCAAGATCCAGACCACAAGTTCACTGCGTCCGTACCTTGCAGAAGGTATGGACATATAGGGCATGCCTTGCATCCACACGGGTTTTGCAGTTCTCTGGGAACTCCTCTGGACATATAGGGCATGCCTTGCATCCACATGGGTTTTGCAGTTCTCTGGGAACTCCTTGGCAGGATACCACAGCCACAAGCTTCAAGGAGGCACATAGCACCCATGTGAGCAGGCAAAGCCAGGACCTGGAATCAATTCCCTACCAGGTAAAGTAAGAATTGCTCAGCAATATTATCCAGAAAACTTTCCTGGAAGCTGAGTAGTCCTGCTTTAACAGCAGAATCCCACATAAAGCATTTTATCGTCAAGCAAGTAATATCCTCAAACAATCCTCAAAACAAATGAAAGGGGTAACATTTGTTCTTAGGTCTTCTGAATCCTCTTGCTGATTTTACTGTCTTTTCCTAATCCATCACAGTTGCTTTACTGCCTCTGCATTTATGTACTTCTGCTACTGTTCTGCTACTGTAAATAAGCAAAAAGTGGGAAACCAATCATTCATACAGCTCATGCCCAATAAAACAACGGATAGTCTATCAGCCTACCCTCCATCCATCATAAATATCTATTACGTCAGTAATAACGTGTACAGTCGTTCTGCTCACTGCCACTAGCTAATTATTCAAAGTGGTGGAGAGAACTTAAAAATATCTGAAAGAAATGTAATTAAGGGCTAATTTTCCTCAGAGACCCTAACCCAAAGTAAAAAGGTAAGATGCCTGCACAAGCAGCAGGTGAAAGAACCGAAAGAGACGTGAGAGGCTATAATGGAGGCGACAGTGTCTGGGACGGGTCAAGGTCATATTCACAGAGATAAAACAGGTCTGAGTAAAGCCAGGAGACTAGCAAACGTTGGTACTGAAAGTCCGTATAACCCTAGTTTTTGAGGCAGAAAGTCTCCTTCACATGGGGACAAACATAAAAAAAGGATTTATACTGGCAAGGGGCTAGGAGGAAATCTCGGGGGGGCACAAGGCTTTACAAATTTTAATCCACCTGCTAATGCCATTTAAAAACATGGATTTTAGTGAAAGCTGAAAGAGTCCAAGCCACAAAATTGCACCTGGGTTTTAGACAGACTGAAGTTAATTCACATCTGAGATCTTGGGTTGATCTCCTAGTGGGATAATCTGCCTAAATCACGTTTAGGTTCAGTTTCTCAGGGACTATTAGCAGTCTGGGTATCGACTTGCAATTTCCAGTTGCAAGAAAATCAGAACTGTAAAGTGGGTTTTTTTCATATCCTGAGCACTATGCATTAGGAAGCACTACTATTAATTTAACCCTTATTAAGGTATTCCTGACAGGATACTCTATTTTACAAGATACTGCTGTACTAATGATTTAACTGATTTTTTTCAGCATTTCCCTACTCTATAATTTTTCCACATCTTTTTCTATATTTTCCACTGTTTTGCAGTGGTAGTTCCTGTTCATCTCATTCAACGTCAATAAATGTACCTATATTAGCAATGAGTGGTATGTGTAGAAACTACTGGGCAATAGTAATGCTCCATAATGCACTTCTTTAATGAGAAGCGTGAATTGGGAACTGTTTAATCTGGACGTTTTGTTTAAATGTAGCAGGACATGCTTAGAAATACATTTACTGAAAGAGTAACAAGTCTGGCAAACTTGCCTTCTTTAAATTAACGTTTTCGGCTCAAACCTCATTAAAGGGCAATGAAATTCCTGTATACTTCCTTTGCTATCATTGGTGAGAACCAAGAGATTTATATGTAAACAGAAGTCTTTGCTTTTATATGCAAGCTCTCTCTCCTATTCAAACCATTCAACACTGGTACAAAATTAGTTTTCGGTCACACTAGAGCTTAATTCTTTAAAAGCTTGTTCAAGGGAGCAATATCCTGCTTCTTCCCTCAAGAGAAAGGACTGTGAAAACATGCCCTTTGCAGGAGATACTTCCTTATCCCATAGGCCTAGAAAATCCATAGGAATTAACTCCTTTTAGCTGGACGAAAGCAGAGGCAACCTGCCAATACGGGACTCCCAACTCCTCATAGCCCTACAGTTTTGTGAGCTTCTGGTCTATGGAGAAACTGTGGGCAGTACTCTTGCGCACACCCAGGCACACAACCAGAAACCTCCACTGACCTCAGGAGGACCACAGAGGCAGATCCCCATGCAAAGGGATGTGTCAGCTGCTGTCTCATCTATGTCCTCCAAAGCCAGAGACATCCTACATCCTCAGCAAAGGCAAGTTATACTGCATGGGAACTGAGATGATAGAAACGCTGAGTATTTTCTGACAGTTCAAGGAAGGAGCAAGCACCATGAAGGAAGTGCCCTTTGCCTTATAGATGAGATACTCACCCCTGAAAAGCTCCCTGTAATCGGTAATCACAAACTTGGAGCAGGAATAGCAGCGTTAGCCTCTGTTTTTCAACAGGAGAAGAACCAAGGAGTACCCACTGAAAGCACAAACCCCTCCACACCCTTCCCACATAGCACGTGGTTACGTGGCGCTCGCTGCCAGGCAAAGGTTTTGATGCCCAAAATAGAAAGGCTGTTTGACAAGTAAAAGTGTTGTCGAAACCAGGACAGGTGTATAGCTCCTTCAGAGGCTACTACGTGCAGTGGCCGGAATAAAAGCTCCAACTTAAAGACAGCCCAAGTGACAGCTGAAAACTGAGAGGATAGATTAGGGGAAGGATCAAACCTAGATTTGCCCTGTGCCTTACATTTTTCTTACATCACCTAATGCCCAGAGCTGGAGACACAACATGTTCAAGAGCTGAGGCACGAGTCCCACATGTTCTGTATCCACACTATGTTTTTATCTTTCCAGATGACAAAGCTGCATGGAAAAACATGGATGACAAGATGAATTTTCAGGGAACAGCAAAGTCTATTCCTCTATCAGCTCAGTGAAATATGGACCTTTCTGGAATCTCCTTAAAGCAAATTTTTCAGAGGATTACAGTTTATTTGTATCACTGTCTGAGAGCAAAAGCCAAAACAGTTCCAATGGAATTAAAATTTTTAACCTTTGTTCAATTCTACTGTCTGATGGGACCTGGTTAATTTTAGTGCCACAGAATGATTAAGCCAAGTAATTTCCAAGACACTACCTTCTGTATGCAAACTTTAAACTTGTTAGTGCGATTCCTCATGCTGATTCCAGCTGAAAGTAAAATAAGCTGGTGTCAGAGTGAAAACACAAAATACGGACATTAAAATTACACCATCAATTTCTGCTGGCAACTGCGTGTCATTTATTGTCATTTGCCCCACACAACCATCCAACATTAACTCTCAAACTATTAAAATGTTATGTTCAACACAGTACGTTACCTAAACTACTGCATAGAATTTTACTGCAGAAGGTGTTACATTATTCTGACTTGTGCATTGAATTTTACTACAGATATTATTGTTCTGACTTCTCAATGTTGTCTCATCAGCAACTATTTACTTTCCTTACTACTATTTAATGTGAGGGCTTCTAACAGCCTATGCTACAGAGACACCAAACCTGCATTCCATTTATCCATTAAAAGCCTTTCAACTTAATGATTTTTGAGGTTTTGCCCTCAAAAAATCCTCTTCAAAGTCAGCATGCTCCTGATTTGAATAACAACCTTGTTAGTTATTCACACGCTATTTACCTTTGCTGCAGAGTATATTAAAATGAATGTCACTTACATACATTTTGCTCGCTGTGAGTTCAGTCTATCATGGTTCCAAACACCATCAGTTCCCTTTGCAATTATAATTTTCAGTACATCTGAGTGGCTCGGAACCTCTAAGGATCCACTTCGAGAACAGGATAAATAATTTTTTTAATAGCCAGTCTGAAAACGAATATACTCCTTTGAGCACTTTATCACACGGTCTCCAATAAAAAGATTTTCTTCCCAGTTGCTTCATTTGTTCTGGCAGTACAAACACACTCTGTGTAAGAAGCGGGCTCTTTCTGAACTAAACATGGCCCCAGTCCTGCAAAGTTTATTTTCTACTGTATACACTCTTTCTGTACAGTGGCAAGTAGCGCTCAGGTACATTATTCGTACATCAAGCCTTGTGCTACACTACAACAATTTTTTTTTTTCACAACAGAGATTGCAAAATTTTAAGATCATTCAATGTTTTGTTACTCAGTAAGTTGTTCAGTAAACTAGTAATTTGTCTTTGAAAAGCTATCATTCACTGAAATGCGAAAAGCAAACAAAAGGACCAACAGCACACGTGTGCAATGTTCAGACGTTGTCTGCGACTGTTAGCAAGCAGGAAAGCAAGGCGCAAGGAAGTAACTGTGTGTCCAAAATCACAAAAGCCATCTGAAACAGAATTAGGTAGAGAAACAAATCACTGCTCCCGAAGTAACAGCATCATCCTCGAGTGAATGAAACCTGCTCCAGAAGGACTCAGTGCTCACAGGCACATTTGGCAAACGCCTGTAAATATTCAGCAGAGTTTAATTTGCACACAACCACTTCATTTATCCAAGCACATTCTAGACTCGCAGCGTTTCATGCTACATGTTGAGTGATTATATGAAAACCTCAGTAGTGACCCCACCAACTACGAAATGCTGCCTCAGTCGGTGTAATGCCCTGCTTCCTATATCTTTAGTTTTATGAAGTCCTCTTGAAAAACTGGTTTCCAGTTTCAAACAACTCTCTCCTCTTCACATTGTATTTTTACAGGCATTTACTGGACAGAAAATCTTTGCAAAGGGACAAATTCTGAATGTCTAAATCACTCATCTAAATTTGAAGTCAATAGGAATCTTAGCTCAAAATTAATATACTTAACATAATTGAAGCAGGTAAGTAGAATAAACATCAAACAAACGAAAACTGCATACACATAAATATTTAAACCAATGTTATCTGTAAATACATTTTTCATATTTTCCCTAAGCCTAAGTCATCCTTTGTATATTTTAATTCATTTATAAATGGCCTATCATTAGCAGACATTGAACTAGGTGCAAGCATTTTATCACAGTAGGGAGACGCATGAGCAGGCATAAATTTCACCCCTTAACAAGTAGAATATGCAATTTAATTTGATTGAGAATAATTGAATTTGTATAAACTCAGGAAATGTATTCCTTAGAGGACAAAACTTCAGTAGGTGAAATACATGTAAATAGGCAATTTTACATTTGAGTGAAACACACCATGGCTCAATTAATAGTATAGAAATTACAGTATTTAGGCAGTCAGAGCTGCTTCTCAGACCTACATGAAGGAAACTTCAAGGACCCGATCCCGCAGCTCTTCTGGAGGCAAAATACCCTTTGTCTTTTGGTGGGAGGTTTGTCTTCTGGAGTGAGGAAAGGCGGGGGGGGGGGGGGGGCAATTTACTTAGAATTCAGATAAAGACACACACTATATATTTTATGGGCAGGATCCAGGCTTCCACTTCAAATGGATCCTCGCATGGCTGTGCTTAGAAACTTTTTTAAAACGATAAGCGACCATGAAAGAACAGTCTGACTATTTTATGGAGGAGGAGTTTAACAAGGGATTATGCAGAGATCCCAATTCAGCCACAGCCTGCATTTCAGATGCTCTTCTTGTTAAATAAGTTTTGTGTTTGAGATTGACATGGGATTGATACTAACAAAAACCAAAGTCCTCTATCAGCAACATATTCATAGCAATGCCAATTTCCATCCGCTCTCCTGTCAACACCCCTGACTGAGCTGGAGAGATGCCCCTCCTTGGAGGTGAGAGGAGGGGAAACCTGATACATCCTCCGCTGGGCTGCCACCAGCAGTGAAATGGGATAGCAGTTCCTGCCACGGGGGCACCTAGTACTCCAGCCAACTAACTCATCTCCCATGGGCACCCTAACACCTGTCATTTGGTTAAAAAAAAATCTATTCACTTGCTATATTTGCTTCAGAAAACACCCAGAGATACCCTCCTTCCCCACTTCACCTCAAGCCCCAAATCCTCCCCATGACTAGGCCATGCCGTAACTGAACATACACAGTTAAGGGCCTTGGGGGGTAAGCCACCAGGATGGGATCTTATCATTACAAGCCCTAGCTCAGGCCTTATGGTCTAAAGCAATTTTTAACTCTTTGTGAGAAAAAGTCTCTTTTGGCTCACACTTTGTGAAGTCTGCTCCGTGTATATGACAAGCTGGAAGGGTAGAGTTAGATGGGAATAATTTCAAAAGCAAGTGAGGTCCAGGGAACCTAACACATAGCAGATACTGTCATGCTGGACAGGACGCTGAAGATACGTGGGGCTTCATTACTTTTTGTACTATTAAACTCAGGAAAACTCAAAAAAATGCAATCGGTGCAAGCGAAGCCACACCTATTGATTCTCAAAGTTTTTCTCCTTATGAAGAAATGTAAAGAGGTAAATAATTGTAGCAATCAAAGGCAGCTCCTCCTTCTGGGATATCAAATTTGAAACAAATCTGGTCATAACAAAACTATTACCAAATAAAAACCAAAGCCTCTTGATGCAACCCTGCCAGAGAACTTGCACACACCCCACCAGATGCCCCATCCCTCCCTGTCCTGCTCGCCCCTCGCTCCAGATCTCTGCTTGGTGCCGGTAAGGCTTGCGGGGCCAGCTCGGGCCCCCCGGGGCCGGCAGGGGAGCCCCTGGAGGAGGTCATCGCGCGGAGGGGAGGGCTGCAGCCAGCGGTGGAGAGGAAATGCAAAGCAGAGAACATCTGGAAATGAGCCACCCAGTCCCGTTTCTGGAAAAAGACCAGCTGTTGAAAGGGACAAAAAAGTGCACCGGGCCGAAAATAACTAAATAAACTGAAATTACAGCCAGCGTTAGCTGTCTAACCTGCTTGATTTTCCGCACGGTTTGATCAGCGGCAGCTGCTCGCTCATGTGGTGCCTTTTGAGACCAAAAAGCCCAGTCGCTCCTGAAAAGTTTGGGCAAAGGGGGGGGCCGGGGGAGGGCCGGGTGGTGGTGG
>NW_008794408.1:1156147-1158480 GCF_000699145.1 Aptenodytes forsteri | reverse complement strand
CCATCCCCCCCCGGGGGGGCACACGGCTTGGAAGTTGCCCCCGGCCGGGGGAGGCGGGTCGCTGCAGCGCCAAGGGGCGAGTGAAGCAAAGGACAGTTTGCGGGAGGCTGAGCGCAGCCTCCGGCGGGGCATTTCGGCCTCTTTGGTATGCTGAGAAGTGACTGCTCTTTGCTGCAGCGGCAGCGGCGGGGAGGAAAGGGGCGAGACGAGCTGGCAAACGGGAGAGAAGGGGGGAGAGAAAAAAATCCGCCGAGGTGCCCACCGCGACTCTCTGCACCGGCGCCGAGCTGGGCAAAGCAGGAGCCGGCACCCCGGCCGCCGGGGCGGAGAGGGGTGCGGGCTGCCAGTGCTGCTGCTTGTTGATGTTGGGGTGTCAGAGAGGCAACGAGAGCCTATGATCTACTACACTGCAGTGCCAGCGTCAGGAGCCTCCTGCTCGGGAGCTGCCACTGCAGGGCAGCCGGCACACACACACCAGCGCGCACACACGGCATCCCTCCCCTCAGCGCCCGGGCTCCAGCGGCTCTCGCCTCCCCAGGCACGCAAGTGCTTGCAGACAACATGCCGGCCGGGGGGGAAGCGAGTACGGTGGCGGGGGGGACCAGAGCCCGGTGTGAGGAGGGCGGTGAGGGCCGGTATTTCCCCTGAAAAGCTCCCGGCTCCCCCGCCCGCCGAGCATCCCTTCTCGCCCACCTTGCTCGCCAAGCCCCGGGCTTGGCCGCACGGACGCCCCGAGCAAGAGGGATGCAACAGCAGCAGCGTGACCCCCCGGGACCGGGCGGCCCAGAGCACCTGCATTTGCATTTCTTATGTAATGTACTGCAAGTTTCCCCCTCGGAGCCGGGCTGAACCGAAGCGCATGATCCTGGCTGCCAGGCAGACATGGAGACGCACGCAGAGACACCGGCGTGTGCACAGAGGGGTCATCCCGGCAGGGAGAGGCGGAGGAGATGCAGCCACCCAGGCAGTGCTGCTGCTGCCGCTTGGCATAGCTGGCTGAGTTGCCGTCTGGGCACAAACCCCAAGAAAGTGTGTACCCCCTTTCCTCACTCCCCTCCACCTTCCCGGCCTAGAGTCCCGGGGGCTGAGTGATAAGGGGGAGCCCCCAGGCCGGGGGCGAGGGTGTCGGGCTTGACTTCAGAAAGCCGAGCGAGGCGGGTGTGTGTGTGTGGGGGGGTGACATATTGCAAGCTAATCAGAAAGTGCCGTGCAGGACCTGAGCCCTGGCACACTCACCCGCCGCAGGCAGGGCCGGCTCACACCAGCACGGGAGACCCGGGCTCCTCTTCCCAAAACTGACTGGGGGTGCGCACGGGGGGCTCGCATCAGGGACGGGGACGGGGGCTCTACCGGCTTCCCCTCAAAAAGGGTAGCGATATAAAAGTTTCCTCCTTGGAAATAGCACATAGAAACTAAGAGATGCAGGCTGGGCTAGGGTCGCCTTTGATATTTTTTTTTTCTTTTCCGTGGTGACAGTGGCTGAAGCCAATCCAAACCGCTCCTTGCTTATTCATACGCGTATGCACATGCATGTCCGTGCTGGCCTCGTTCTATTTCCCCCTTCTCCCCTCAGCAGGATTGCAGATCTACCTCGGCGAGCAACAGACAGGGTAGCATAAAAGAAAAACAACGCAGTGCAATGTATTGCTTACCAGTTTGGTTCTTGTTTTTCTTAAGACTCTTGCCACAAAGACACTGCAGCATATGCGATCCTTTGCTGAAAATGTTCCAAAGAAACCACATTGATTTGGGCGAAAAGCAATCCAGCAGCTTATACACCCTGAGAAAGAAGAGATCCTTGTGGTTGCATAATAATAAATTGAGACCAGTTCTCCTGAAGAGGGGCACCAGTTTTATCATAGAAAAAATGATTATATTCCGATCTTCTCCCAGTTTTTTTTCCTCACGTGGTATATTTCTTTGAGACTTTTCAACGGATGCTTTTTTTTCAGCCAGGCTGAATGGTTATTCCCCCTAGATCAACACTGGATTGTAACCAAAAGCGTGGAGGGAAAATAAAAGAAATCCCTTTTTTTCAGCATGAAGCCAAACGAAAAGTAAGGTAGCGAAATCCCAGCCGAGGCCAAAACCTCATCAGAGACACCGGCAAAACGCGGAAGAAAGATCCCCAGAGAGAAAACCATAGCCTGGTACTTGACTGCTAGGAGGATGGGTGGATCTGCAGAACAAAAGCCACGGCAGGATCCATCCTACGGAACGACTGCCATTGTGCAGCCCCGCGGCGGGAGAGCGCACCACCAGCACCCGGCGAAGCCCGGCTGAGGCGCAGAGACCGCTGCCGGCCGCGGGCGCGGACCCCGCCCGCAGCCCCC
>NW_008794408.1:1151592-1155836 GCF_000699145.1 Aptenodytes forsteri | reverse complement strand
TGCCCCGCGGGGCGAAGGGCCGCAGGCCGCTGCGCGCCGACCCCTGCCCCCCCGTGAAGCGTCCCGACCCCTGAAACCCGGCCCTCCCCCAGGGCTGGCTTTTGCCCGTCTCGGCCGTGCCGTGGTCTCAAAGAACACGAATGGCCAACGCAGCCGCGAGCCGCATAAATCAAGCTGAAAACGGTGTTTCTGGATGCTGGCCCTGCTGGTGTCATACCTAAAAAGTGTTCTGGTGAGGTTTGGGGGTTGCCCCGGCAGGGGCAAGCGCCGTCTGTTTCACGTTAGGATGATACCATCCACAGCGGAGTCCTGGGCCATGACCGGGGTTCCCAAGCACCGCAAATACCTACAGGGGCAATGCTAAAATAACCCCACAAAGCACCTGCTGCACAGCCGAGTTGACAGGTCCACAGGCAGACGGCCCAGCTCCTGAGCAGCGCCGCTCACTGCTCTCCGCAGTCCCACCCAGGGGGCACTGCCCTTTCACCAGTCCTCCCCGGCCTCTGCGGGAGGGCTGCACCGCCCAAGCCCGCAGCGGTTGCACCCATGCGTGGCAGCGGTGGCACTGGAAGAGCTGGAAGCTGATGCCCGTGTTCTCCCTCTCCCCTTTAGATGCTCTGCTGGACTGTGTGGATATGGAAGGTGTTGGAAGCGACGGGACAGAGAGCATGAATAAATGAGGGAAAAGGTGATGAGGGACTAGTAGAAAGGAGCTGCTGAGAAGAAGAAGGTGGAAGGAGAAAACAGAGGTGATAGAAATGGGACAGTGAACAGCTCGCTCTCCTCTCCCGCTCTGTCTCTCATTAGCAAAGTCATCTATATCCGCCTTCATCATCATCTTTACCTCTTTGGACAAAGGTTCGCTCTTTGACCATTAACTTTTTCCGGTAACAGAGTACAAAATAGAAGCACCAGGACACTGTTTTCACCTATGACGTTTCTATTAATATTTGCATTCATTCAGACGTGGTCAGACGTTGGTGTTTTCTCCTGAAGCCGTGGAAGCCGCCGTTGCTCCGGGAAGTGTAAGACTAAAGTACGAGAAATGCAGAGGTTTGTGTGTGTGCTTTTCCTGCCCTGCCAGGATCTCTGTCTGGTTACCAGCTCTTGGGAGTTTCTTTCTTGGGAAACTCTTACAGTAAACATTTGGTCAGCACACCAACAAAAGCACTGGGAACTGAAAATTTTCCAAAAATTTTAATTTCAGCGAGATTCTGGATTTATACATATAGATCTTGGTTGCCAGATCCTCGTCTACATGATATTTAAACATCATTACCCTGTTTTAGAGAGATGAAGAACGACGCACAGGAATGAAGGGCTATGTTGTGAGAAGTGGCCCATGGAGTTTGCAGAACATTAGGGGGGAGGGTAGGTGCCTACCTCTCAGCACCCAAGTTTGCAAAAATAAAAATAAGCAAAACTTGATTGGTAATATTTAAGAAAAGTTAGAAAGAGAATGAGGCAAAGGTCAGAGAAGAAGTTAATGCTAAGAAGTGGCTTGGTGCCTTGTCCCATCCCCTTGGCTGTGCTGCCTGTTGAGCTAACGAACTGTCCTTCCTGGTGTGTAGACATTATACGGGCTGCTGGGAAGACAAGCTGGCTCGGCCGCCTTGCAGCCAGCTGGCTGGGAGTTCACAGCAGCCCTAGTGCTATTCATGGTAGCTCATATGTCACAGCTCCCTACAAACATAAAATTGATCTAGAGTCTTCCCTAAATATCTGAGGTCTGTGTCTATCTTCCCTTGACCACAAGAGCCAACAGTATATAGCTGGGAACAGTCTGTGATCTGTAGAAAACAAAAAGTCATTTACAACCTTTCCACCCAAGTAATTGGTTTATATAGCTCCCTCAGGCTAGCATGTAACTCCCCGCTTTCTAAATGAAAGTAAAACTTCTCTTTAGCATCTCACCATCACTCAGATGTCAGGAATTGTGGCTACAGAACCGAAGGGGGCTGGTTCTGATGGTGATATACAATTTAAGGTTTACTGGAATTAGAACAGAAGCAGAAACACCATATCTCAACTGAGACAACTAACATTCACCTTGCCTGTCCGGTATCTTAATGCCCTTGAAGAGGTCCCCAAAACATGGCAGGCCTGCAGAGAAATACCTCAACAAGAGCAAGAATTTATTCAGAATTCCTCTTTATGCAAAGTCAAAGTCATGGAAAGATTAGCCTTTCGAAAGAGGAGTTGACCTAATGTGGAAAAAAACAGAGGAAGTCTTTTCTTCTCAGGTGAAATATGTATAACAACCTTAAAAAGTTTAAAACATATACTTAGACCTATTTAGCCTACGTATAAATTATCCTTTTCAACACTTGAATTAATTTATAAATGGCCTATCATTAACTGACACTGAACTGGGTGTAAGCATTTTATCACAGTAGGAAGATTCATGAACAAAAATAAATTTCATACTTTACTGCGTACAATGTGCAATCGATCAAATCAAAAAATGACCCAGACAAAGAGAAGGAAATATTCCCTCAAGGGTTCTTATCTGTCTTAGGACCATGGAATAAGACGACTTTACTTGAAGAGGGATATACGCATAAAAGGTGGGCAGACCTGTGGAAGAAAATGTCATCTACATAGTCCTTGTAAGTCAAGAGAACTGAAAAACCAGCAGGTGATATTTGGTTCAGCTCTACCTCCAAGGATTCCAGGTTCTCATTGCGGGGAAAGGGACAAAGCAGTAGCGCAGTATTCTGGTCACTCAAGCTGTACCAAGACGACCTTTGATTAATAGAGACTATTGCAGGTTTGGGAGAGAGGAAGAACATAACAAAATGAAAGGCCCCTTGCTTTTATAGCATTCCACCAAGAGTCCCTGTCTTCTGGATCAGAGAAAAGAAGTCATTATCTAGGGACTCCATGTGGGAGGCCAGGGTGATGGTGATGGAGGAGCCAAATTCCAGGTAACCCATCCTCATGGGGTGGTGGCATCAGAGGACTCATTTTTATGCGAAGAAAATTAAGCAAACCTTGTCCTGGAAGTCCTTTGAGAAGAGAGACAGTTTTCCCAAGATGTCAAAGCACACCTACCATATAAGCAGCTTGTGTATTAGTCAGTAAGACTGTGGACTGAATAACCCCCTCAACCCAAAGTTTCGGTATACATTGATTGCAAGAGTAAATTAGGCAAGGTTAGCTGTTTACACATCAACCGTAAACTCCTTTGTCTTCTAAAATACAGAGCCTGCATAACTCCCATATAGTCTAGAAAATACAAAGACGGTAGCTACCATTTAGTGAGATTAGTGCAGAACAAGACATCTAGATGTCTACCTGTAAACTAGATGGTTATACTCCATTATAGTCCATGAAGATCTGGAACTTGATTTGGCTGCTGAAACTTAGACATCTAGAGCCATCTGAGACTTCCTAGGATATCTTGCAACATAAGGCATGGCAGATATGATTCTGGATCTATGGGAGACCCAGGCCTTTATGGAGCTGCAGGTGGAGGCCACACAGTATGTCCTAGAGCATCTCTAAAGGACAGTGATGGCTATCTATGTGTAGGCAACTGTATAGAGCTCCTAAATCCCTATTGATTACATTGGAGCTTAGATACTCAGCTCACGTGTTTACACATATACAGATAATTCAGTTTAGGCATCTTACTCACCAGTCATATCCCAAACTAAACGTTTATAACTGTAGACTCTTGCCATCCTTGGAGACAGCTAGTTCTGAAACCCTCTTCATCTCTTCCTCTTCTATCCTGGGGGTAGTGTCTAGAGGAATAGATGAGGCTGAACTCTTCATCATACTTCACGGTAGATTTTTTGACTATTCCACAGAGACAACATCAGAAAGAAGTGCCCAAGTACAAAAAGGAATGGAGATAAAGGGATCCAGCCTTTTTGGAAATGTCGCCTTGCTCCTAGTGGGAAAGGGAAGAAGGAGGGATTGTCATTCTCCCACAATTCAGCATATGGGTGCACTCGCCCTGAGGGAATGAAGAGGATGAGTTTGAACATTGGATGATCTTACAAATTAGAACATGCTGATCCACCAGTTCCAGCCCAGTGCCAATTTCTGTAGGAGTATAAGGGTGGCATTTCTTATCTGAGAAAGGAAGGGAGACAATGGGGAATAGACCATATTCTCACAAGCAGGTGTTAGCCAAATTCGTAACTACATATATACAAAAATAAGTTACTGTCATGGTTTAACCCCAGCTGGCAACTAAGTACCACACAGCCACTTGCTCACTCCCCCCCGGGGGC
>NW_008794408.1:1137162-1151541 GCF_000699145.1 Aptenodytes forsteri | reverse complement strand
GCACGCCAGCAAAGCAAAACAAGGAATTCATTCACTACTTCCCATCAGCAGGCAGGTGTTCAGCCATCTCCAGGAAAGCAGGGCTCCATCACACGTAATGGTTACTTGGGAAGACAAAACGCCATCACCCCAAATGTCCTCTCCCCTTCCTCCTTCTTCCCCCAGCTTTATATGCTGAGCATGACGTCATATGGTATGGGATATCCCTTTGGTCAGTTGGGGTCAGCTGTCCCAGCTGTGTCCCCTCCTAACTTCTTGTGCACCCCCAGCCTACTCGCTGGTGGGGTGGGGTGAGAAGCAGAAAAGGCCTTGACTCTGTGTAAGCACTGCTCAGCAATAGCTAAAACAGGTGTGTTATCAACACTGTTTTCAGCACAAATCCAAAACACAGCCCCATACGAGCTACTGTGAAGAAAATTAACTCTATCCCAGCCAAAACCAGCACAGTTACCAAACATCAGGTAAATTCCCCTGTTGTTCCAAGGTGATGAAAGAGCTGCAGGGCAACTCAGGTGAATAGTGCCCTAAACTGGTGGTGCACTGGTGCCCTGTACTGGTGATGCCTGGTTGGGTAGCCTGGGTAAAGGTGAACATACATTGAGGTCCTGGGATTGTTTGAGGTTACTAAGGCAAGTGGATATTTTCATGTGCATAAGCAGTGTCCTCCATTATCTGTCTTTATCCCACCAGCCTGGTATCCCATGACGTCATTGCCTGTGTGGGAAAGAAGGAGCTAACTGAATGGGAGAAAAAGGGCCTTGAGCTGCCTGCTCAGTAGGGGCCTAAGGTCCTGATGTTCAGGAGGAGCAATTGTGGGAGGAATCCTACTGCCTCCATACAGTCTAGTAAGATTTCATTAGACAGTAACTGGGAGGTGGGTGGGGTGTAAGTGTGATGCGGACTGAGTGTTACATGAGATAGTCTGACACTCAGAAACCCAGATCAGAAACCCTGGTCTGTTACCTTGTTTTGGACTGGAAGCACAGTGAAATGCTTTACAAGGAGGTGCCAAGATCACTTTACTGAACAATTTTTTGTTATTAATGTAGTAATGCCAAAGAGCTTTAGTCCAGGATCAAGACCTCAGCATGCTGGGCCTGGTAAAACGCAGTCAAAGCTGTGCCTGGACTAAATCTATCTTTGCAGGAAAGAATAAAAGACCTAACTTGGAAGAAACAGCCAGATTGGGACAACTCAGATATTGCCCCATGTTAGATAAAATTTAATTCATTCATAAATCTGTAAAAACACGAGATGTTCATAGAAGCACAGGAATGCTCCTGCGTGCCTTAACTGTATGAACATCTGCCCTGACAAACATGAGGTCCAGTGGCCATAAACAGGTATCAGTCCACTGGGGTATGTATCACCCCTGCTTTTTCCAAGGGAAAAGCTAAATGCCGATGGTCTGGCAGAGCACAGAGTCCCGCAAATGGGATGACATATGACGCGGGAGGAACCTGCGTAGGTTTACATGTAGGATTTGTCTTCAGGAAGCCTGTTAAAATTCCCTCCATCAGACTTGGGGCAGACGTACCTGAGCAGGTTGTGATGGCCATACTTACCTCTGCCTCACCTGCGGCAACCAGATGGCAGTGACCGCCTGTAAGGCGCTTGGCAGGGGTTAGAGACAAGTGAGGGATTTACAGATTGAGCTTTTCTGCCTGCAGCCATCTCCTGGCTCTGCTGTTGGGGGCTGCCCCGGTACCGACTCCAGCCGGCTTCAGCACAGAGTCTGGCTCAACTAACTGAAACCTTGGAGAGCAGAGCCCTGGCCACTCCACGACGTACGAACCGCTGGTTATGGCAGGGGACTGGGCAATATCCCTGTTTAAATTGCGAGGCTGATACTGCAGTGTTTTGCTCTGTGGAAACGCAAGTCAGTCATTGCAGAGACCATAATCTGTAGCAAATCTGAGATCGTTGTTGTCATACAAACGAAACACAGCTATGGGTACTAGAGCAGAAGGCATTACTTTTTAAACAAACCTGGTCCTGGCACCACTTTCAAATGCAGATTGTGCCTTTTTTCTTTCCCTTCAATAATAGAAGTTTCATAAAGTGCGAGAGCATGTACTATAGGGCAGAGGGTAGTAATTTGAGAAACACAAAAACATTGGAGAGGCAGTTACAGTTAAGAAAACAAATACACGGCAAGAAATGTCTCAAGGACTTAAGGGCAATGGCATTGAAGAAGCAATTAACTGTGCATCTAAGCAAATATTGCAGATTTTAGAACAGAGGAAAGGCTTAAAAATAGTTTAGCCTACGTTGTTTAGGTGATACAATGGTTTGGTATCTGTAGTTGCTTGATTTAATTTCAGATATGTGTAATTGCTATGAAGACTGAGTAGTGAAACTTATAGTTCTTAAAGGGCAAAACATTTGTGTTACAGCTCTGTGGCTAAATTAAGAATTGTGACGGTGAAGGACAGCCAAATGCTTCAAGTGGTTTAAGTGGAACAAAATCATTCTGCTTCAGCAGAGCTTCTGAAAAGCTTTTACGTTTGTGTCTCAGTTTATATTTATTGTATTTGAAAGATGTGAAGAAATCAAACTATTAGGGAACGAAGAAGATACCATAGTGTTTTGTCACTGTCCTGAGCAACAGGAGTAACAAAGTCTCTGAAAGATCCTTAGAATAGAAAACCAGCAAACACTGACGAAAGCATAAGCAAAACATGATACCTTATACTTCATGCTATGATCCAAAAAGGAAGCATAAAATACATGTTGATCTAAATGAGAGTGTAATTGATACAGAAAGCAGAGACTCGGTTCCTGATGAGATAAAGAGAAGTACCGTGGTGACAAGCTTGAACACGTGTTTGCAGACTGTTTATATTTGCCTTGGCACCATTTGGCAGAGCACCAATTAAAGTGGTGGGCACAAAAGGTGGTGCGGTGGGCTGCCAAGCTATTTAAACAAATCGCAGTGAAATGTGTAGACAATGCAGCACTGTGAACATGAGGACGGATCACCAAAGAACAGCAGAAATCTGTTTGCCATCAAAGCAGAGCAGGGGAATTTGCAAACGTACCTGCTGGACACAGAGGACTTTTTTCCTGAAGTATTTTTATCTGCAGTATTTTCGTATCAACACATATGTTCTCTGAAACAATCATCATCATCCACAGGAGGAAATCATAGTCCCCCAAAGGAAGAGAACCCAAACCATTCAAAGCATGAATCAAGTACATGTGTTTTCCCTTAGAATAAATTATTGTCCCAGCTTGGCTTGTTGTGTAATGCATCTAACTTAGCCAGCAATATCAAACTGTCATAAGATAAACAGCACCCTTCAAATAGGTAAGTAAGGAATAGTTGGAGATAGAAGTTAACTCACCTTTTTAGTTGCCTGACATAGGAACTTACCTCATTGAAATCGTAGACACTCGGCCACACAAGGCAAGAGGGGAAATCCAGTCTGCCCTACCTGAGTATCTTTATCTTTCCATTGATTATGCAGAGAAGTGAATCCAGTCCATCCACAAAATTAGCCAGTGGCTGAAGTTGTAGACCTGGCAGTGAGAGACTCTCTTTAGGCTACAAAGAGTTATTATCTAATCACTAGATCCTGTCATTGCCATTAGCTGTAACAAGTCCAATATAGCAAAGCATACATGGGCCAGGCATTAGATCCCTCCACCTATCTGAAGGTCTTTGAGCCCTACAGTAGATTCAGGCTTTCTCTTTCCAGACATGCCCACAAACATGTCAAGCTCAGGAGAGAGCTGGGGCAGATTTCTAGCTCTTCCTTTGTTTTTGCTGCCACACTGCAGGGACATGCAGATTGTCCCAAGCTGGGTACAAATGAGAAGCATGTTTAAGTAGCCTGATGGAGAACCATGTGGCTGTATTTCTCAATATGAACTTAAAAGGGATGCGGTCACCACAGCACTGCCTCTCCAGATGTGAGGGAAGGGAGAGCTGTGTGCAGCATAGGCAGATGGACGAAATATCAATGGGCAAAGGAAAATACAGTATTAAACGTAACTGAGCAAGGAGGTAAGGAGCCTTCTCTTTCGTTTCCCAGGTCATGACAAAGACTGATCCCTTCAGCAGCAGGGCACATCTACAAATGCAGAACTCTCCTGGAGAGCTGCTGGAGCTCCCTCGCTCAGGAGAGGGAGACATAGAAATTGTGAATGCTCTGTAAAAATTTGTCATTGTAAGGAAAAAAGGAGTTCTTTTTGTCCCGTTCTCAGCACAGTCTCTGACACTGTCCTTCCTGGCATCGGCATAATGAGTGATGAGAAATTTCTATGCATGTGTTTTCATGAGTGTTAGGACAAAAAGTAAAAGAACCATCCGCTGCATTTTTTTGCTGGAAGGAGTTATTGACATTACTCCACTCTTTTCATGTCTAATGTTAGGGGCTGCAGCCCAATGAGTACAGATATTTAGGTATTTCCCACTGAAAGCAATACTTTGAGGACTTGACCCAAGGTCATAATGCTCAGGTCACTGACTGAAGCTTTCTCTCTGTTGTACAGTATGTATATGTCAGATGCTATAAAACAACTATTTGTGAATAGCCCAGGTAAATAAGACAAAAAAACAGTTAAAGGAATTCAAGAGCTTAGTAAGCAGAGACAGTGCCAAGAGTTGTTGGGTTTTTCCACTGGGAGCTCTCTACATGCCGGATTTCATTATCACTAACCATTTCCACAGCAGAAGTGATCAAGAAGAACAAAGATACTTATTCTCCTTTTTTTTTTCCCCTGACCATAAAAGTAGCCAAGGCTTACCCAAGACAGAACTAATTCAGATCTAGCTTGAGTACCTTGATAGGAAATTTTGCTGTGCCATTGAGACACAACTGAGATTTGGAAATCTGTCCTCCCAGGTGACCCACTTTTGCTTTTTCTTCCTGTCAAGAAAAATCTTTTCTTGGTAGAGACCACACCAGGAAAACTATCCATGCTTTAGCTCCAAAGCCATGCTTTCTACTTCAGAAAACAGTATGTTTTCTATAGGCTCTGGTTCTGAGAGCTTATTAACATATGAGTATTGCTGAAGACAGCTGTAATAGGACTTAATTTTTTTACATCTAGGAATGCAATTATTCTACAATGGATGTATAAAGCGGCTATTCAAGACTGACTTCAAATTTTGATGCCTGATGATAGTCATAGCGGGTGGATTTCAGCTCCCACTTTAAAAGACCTAAATGTAAGATGTCTACATGTATTTACACATAATCTATATATGACTATGTGTGAGATAGCTGCCTCTGTTCCCAAGGCAGTCAATGAGATTTCCTCAGCACAGTGAATGGACTCTAAAGAAGAGTAGACTCTAGTCCAGAGTTTTTCTGCTCACCTCAAAACAGACACCAGGTCAGCTTTGCATCAGGTCGGCTGAAAACCACTCTTGATTCCACTGACTCTACTGACTAGCTTTCCATAATAGAGATTATATTTAAGAGCCGTAATCTGCAAGTTGAATCCAATCCTTTACTACATATGGGTGATATGCCAATAAACGGAAAGTGAAAACTAGTTGGGTTGATTTCAAAAATTAGCATACTGGCAATAAAGTGAATAAAATAGTAGGTAGGTCAGACATCTACTGATGAAAAATAACCTGTGTGTGGACATGCTGGTTTCTGCACATGCAAGTTAAGCTACATTGGTTTAACTTTCTACTATGATCACCACCCACATAAACAGCTTGATCTTCTGAGGTGCTGAGAATTCATACTTTCTGGAGCCAAGAAAAGCTGCAACAGTACATCAAATCTGAAAACTGGGACATTTATTTAGATTGCTATGCGGCAATGTTGATTTAAATACCCAGCTTGAAAATGTTGGCCACAGCTTCTTCAGTGAGGAAAGAATGCAGTACCTTGCCATAGCCAGCACAAGGCTCTTTATCTGGTCCTATGATTATTAATCCTTGTTCTTCCAGTTAACACGTTCTTCCTGTTAGCATCATTGCTTTTTTCTAGTTTTTCCCCTACAGGTTCTGGCATGGTGTTCTGCTGATTGGCATCAGTGGTGGCCCCTCTTTGACGCTTTTGGCATTTCCAGATCTTTTCTCAATACTGTCATTGTTGAAGGTAGAGATTTGCACCACGCAGAAGTCATGTCCTCCCTTGCCTTTCTCCCATGCTATCATGTATACAAAGAGTTGGAAATGATTGGATAAGTCGAGACCTCTGATTTATCATTATGTTACATTTATTCTGCTTAGGTGTAAGTGACTATACAAGCAGTGTAAGTGACCACAGAGCAATGGAAAGCAAGGCTTTTCCAAAGGCATTTGCTATCCTCATTTACACTCAGTCTCCCTTACTTGTCACTCTAGTGTATGAAAGTTTTTAATCTGGAAGGAATTTACAGTTGCACTCACTCAAACATCTTGTATAATGCAAGAATAAAGTAGCAAGGCCTATCTATGAATGAGAATTATGTCTCGAGTTCTTTTTTGGCAATATTTTTTTTGGAGAAAAAAAAGGGTCTGGAATGGATTCTCTTTTGCTATACCAATAAAAAATTAGCAACTCCAATAAAGACAGTGAAGGCAAAATAAACACAATCTTAACAAACACCTGCCTTAGGATGGAAGGTGCTAAATAAAACACATATAACTCCTTTCTTCAGGTCTTTCTCTTCATATCAATACCTAGCGGATGCTTGTGGTGAACAATGTGTTAATCTAGAATATCTTTCTAAACAACTTTTTTTTTTTTTTTTTACAAAGGAAAAATATTCATTATGAGTTGTTAACTTTTTTTTCATATTTTTCCCCAGCCAAATTATTAGTTTCAGGTCTGATCTGGGCAACTCACCAGCTCTTCAGCTACATTAACACGTTAATTTTTGAGTAGCCACTTGTACTGCACAGAGTTTGCACAGAGATCACCAAAAATATCTCAGTTAAAGGCTTTACTTTGTACTTGGAGCATGGGCCTTAGAGGTAACAATCTACTGTTTAATAAATTAAAACACATAGTGATGTACTTTTATACTGCAAATGAATGAGAACATATCGTAAATAATAAATTACAAGAGAGACTGACAATGTATCTACCGCACATCTTAGATCTTGCATTTGTATTACACTAAATGACTACTCTGTGGCTTGTGTTATGGAAGTGTAGAACAAGTTACATTAAAATGAGGTGTGTTAAAATGAGAGTGCCATTGGAAAACAACACCCAAGTTTGTTTCCCGTATGCATTCTTGATAATCTGTAGTAACTGTCAAATCACTGGAGTTGCTATTCATTATTAGAGATACAAGTAAGAGCAGAGGATGGCGTAGAATAACAGTCTAATCATCCTTTATGGAGGCATCTGAGCCATTCTGCTATTATTTTTTTAAATAAAAAAAGACTGCTCAGGGGCAGCATTTCATTAGTTTTCATTTAAGAGAGAACGCAACAAAGCATTAAAAAACAGAATTAAAGCTATTAGTTTTAACCCCATTTACCCATCTGAAGTCAGATCTAGAGCAGCAAAATCAAGAAATCTAGAAATCAGCTTAATCAAAATTAATATAGGTTCAGATGTTGCAGGAGCTGCAGAAATTCTGCTATGAGTTTTTCAGCTAAGGCTCATTTTCACATTGAATGATGGCAAGACAAGGCTTGCAGAAGTCATTTAAGAGTGAATAGGCTACTGATTATATTAATTAATCCTGCCTTCAACATGTATTAGGTTTCAATGGAGTTCTAGAGAGAATCCAACTCAGGTGGCAGCCGGCAAGAACGAAAATACTGCTGTGGAAAACTAGGTAAAGCAGAAGACAGTTGCGCTCTTCAATAAATAACCTAGGGTCCAGTATTTTTGGAATGTATTCCTAATACATTCTGAATCCCATCTCAGGACTGCCTGAATCTGGGCAGGAGGGAACATTTTCCATGCTTTCCCTTCTGCGGTGGTAGAGGCTGGAGGAGCATCTGCTGAGAATGAGACCGTAGGAAGTAAGAGACCTGTCTAGATATCTAGACATCTAGGGTCTAGCTATCCCTGGAATGTATTGGACTTACACAGAGAAAAGTAAATAGTCAGCACGGGCTGATTCAATAGTTTCCTATTCTGGTTTATGCTAATCTCTCTTTACATCATTCATAAACTCTCATGGGATCATAGGGTGATGTAGAGAGCTCTACACGTATAGGAAAATTAGATTTTGCTTCATTAACAAGTATCTTCATAAACCCGTTATTACAAAGAAATAAAATGGCATTAGAGCTGATGAGAGACCAAGGAGAAAAAAAACAGGCAGAACCTCTGCTGCAGTGTACCACGCCAGCAAGGAGCTCCCGGAGCTGGTATAGGCATATTGCTATTTCTAAATGTGAGTGTTTTGGTTTAGGAATATGAGGGCCCTATTTCTTCCTTGTTAAAACACACTTTGTAAATTAGCTGAGTTAAGCAAGCACAAGAAATATGGTTTGATAACAAGAATGTTTAGATTATCCCTAATCTGGGCATAGAAAAAGCCCTCATGTCTCTTTTGATTTCATCTGAAAGAGCCAGGAAGCTAAAAGATGTGTTAGCCAACTGGAAACACCTGAAAATCTTTAATTAAAATAGCTATTAAAATTGTAATTTCTTAATTTTTTTTTTTACTATTTAGGCACCAAATCTAATCTCATTGTGTTATTGAGGTTATTTCCAAGTTAGCTGCCTCAAGGTACCATAAAATTGGAAGGCTTTAGGGCTTTTCTGCAGTAAGCCTATTTAGCAGGCATTAGCTGCCAAATAGGGCCAAAATATGGAGAGAAGATGAAAAACAGAACAAAACTTGAAGTTCCTCTCTCTCACCACACTCAACGCTGGATGCACTGCTTTTTGTCATTGTCCATCGACAAGAGTAGAAGATAATGTTCCACACAGCATTAAAAAAGGACACTGTCAACCGAGCTTTAATAAATTAAATCAAAATCTAATAAAGCTACTTTCTCAAAAGGGCACCTACCTCTGAGATCATCTCCTCTATATTCTTTCTCATTATTTAAACTAATTTTATCTAATTTAATTTTTTTATTACTTTTCCATTATCTGCTGCTGTGAGACCATTTCTTCCCCCTACACAGATGCAAGCCGCTTGCAAAGATTCCCCTGAGGATGCCTGGAAGTAGGATTGAGATCTCAGGGACCCTTAATGCACACCATGTCACTGTGAGAGCTTTGTGCACCCACATGCACCCACCTGTGTCTGTTCGTTGTTTCTCCTCTTCTTTAGCTTCAAGCAGAATGAGGCAAATTGGGAAAAACACTTAAGTCTGATGTTATAATCCTTAACTGCCCTTGCTTAGTTGCTGCATGACATTAGGATGCTTAAAGACCTTACAAAGGGGGCTTGAAACCCCTGAAGCAGAGAGAAGACTTAGTATTTGCATCCTGAGTAGCTGCTCTGTCCACTACCCTATCCTACAGAAAGGCGGCAGCAGCAGTAAGTAAGTTTTAAACGGTTGGAGCAAGCCCTGCCCAGCTTCAAAGGGAGACTGAAGGACCCTTCTTTAAGGACATGATCCTGTGAGGAGAAAAGGAAAAGGGGTGGGATATCTATGTCAAGACTGAGACTGAGGATGTATTTGAGTATACGTCATTCCCGTCTTGACTTTCACCTCACAACCCTGCACTCAGTAGTTTGACTTTAGAATCATGGAATGGTTTAGGTTGGAAGGGACCTCTAAAGGTCATCTAGTCCAACCCCCCTGCCATGGGCAGGGACATCTTCAACTAGATCAGGTTGCTCAGAGCCCCGTCCAACCTGACCTTGAATGTTTCCAGGCATGGGGCATCCACCACCTCTCTGGGCAACCTGTGCCAGTGTTTCACCACCTCATCATAAAAAATTTCTTCCTCATATCTAATCTGTATCTACCCTCTTTTAGTTTAAAACTATTACCCCTTGTCCTGTCAAATAGGCCCTGCTAAAAAGTCTGTCCCCATCTTTCTTATGAGCCCTCTTTAAGTATTGAAAGTATTTAGGCATCTTTCTGCTCAACATGAAAATTATTTGGATCCCATTCAGAGATCTGCCCCAATTACCTTCTTCTTTACAACATCTAAGTTTGTTTTTGAATGTGTCCTTAGTATCCTATACCTTTATTCTCATTGACACCATTAAGTCCTCAAGGCCCTCAAACCTCCATGAAGAATCCATTGTTTCCATTATGTGTTTTTTTTTAATCAGAGGTGTCCCAAGAAAACACTAAAAATCCTCTTCCCAGATCTACATCATTCCAACCCTAGCACACCAAATAGAGTAAATAGTTCATTTTCCATGGCAGCTTGGCAGTTATTCTGTGTGTACCCCTTAAGTCTTTTGGGTAGGTAGAAAAGGAAAGCTCTTCCTCATATCCATTAGGGGAGTGACTTCTCCAGAGTGATACCTTCTTCTGTTCCTGCTTCTTTCTCAGGGCATCACGAAGGCTGACTGCATGCTTCTGAGACAGGGAGCAGCTTCTTAGATAAGTAGTCCTTTCCCTTGCATCTGCAGGGATTCAGATCAGAGAAACTACTACTCACCAGTTGCTGTGTGGACCTACACATTTTCTGAGCACTCTGAAAACATTTACAGATTAACTAATCTTAGTAAATAACATTTTCCTACTATCATCTAGCTGAGGTCTGCAACTTCAGTCACAGCTGAGATGCTTTAAATTTAAGAAGCCATATTTACAAGGTCTAGGCTTTCATCCTAGAAGAAACATGACTATTGAATTCTCATTTCTCATCCCTTAGACTAGGGCATGATACCGACTAAAGGGACACTCATTTCATATGCAAAGAAATAAATTGGAAATCATTTCTCTCAAACTGAACAGTTCTGGGAACACAGGTCATATTTTCTGAACATGGTGTTTCAGAGAACATAGGCAGTACTTTGCAGAAAGCTGGCCGGTGCCCCTTGTGATAGCAGTGCTTGTCTCCGGATCTAAACTGCATCAAAGAAAGCTAACTACCCTTTTGACATACTTTCCTAATGATACCTCTTCAGAAATTTTATGTCGTTGCCATAAAGTGCAAGTGCTTTTGAAAATAGCCCCACAGTGGCCCAAACCACGATTCAGATAGCCACACTTCCTAGTTCCGCCACTTCCCAGTCCTTATCCATTCCCTTCTGCCTGAGGGTGGCCAGCTGGCTCAAGTAGGCTACACCACTCCTCCTCACCTCTCTCCCAAGGCAGCTGATGCCATTTGTACGTACAGGTGCAATTAAGCAGCTGAGTAGGTCAGTCTGAGTAACTCACCATGCTCACGCTCACACACAACACTCAGCTGCTTGTTTCCTCTCCTAGGACGGAGGCTGGTTTGCGTGGACCTTGCCTACACACGCACCTCTTCTTTGTTGTTTCTGCTGCCTTCCTATCTGGTCTTGAGTCTTGAGTTTTGCAGCCGTTCCTCTTTTCTGCCTGACTTTCTGCTCAGTTTCCACTTTTAAAGAAGTGAATGTTGTTTTAAGTTTGGTCTGTTCCTCAGTTTTTCTGGAAAATATAGTAGGACTTCAGGTTTCCTGCTTTCCCCCCAAAAATAAGTATGAATGTTTAAGCTTCCCAGTTCCCTTCCTTTCCATCAAAGCCACCCTTTTCTTCACCCTGCCACCTTCCTGTTGAGTGACCCGGACCACTGCGGTGCTGGCAGTTTAGGAAGATGCTGAGGCTCTGGTCGGCGTGGTTTGCGTGGACAGACCTTTCCTCTGTACAATGTCTTGCTGACTTTAGTGTGAGCTTCATCTGCTTCCAGATTAGCGACACCAGGACCTCCATCAGCCACAGGTCTGTTCTCACTGCCAATTTAGAGTTATGTAAAGCCATCAGATCAAAAGGGAATGCTTATAAGCTTTCCGCTGTTGTTAGCAATGCAGGCCAGATGTGACCACACAGGAACAAGGCTCTGTTATCAGCTTTAGGCTACTGGCAGTTTATAAGACAATTTAATGGCAATATCCAGGAACATCTAAAGAAGTCAATGAAACTGAAACAAAATTTGTTGCTGATGGTGCTTGTTTTCCAAGTCGGCTGTGTATACCTAAGAAACATAGCATATGCTCCACCACTTACATTTGCATAGCTGGCAATCACAATTTGCTTGTAAAGTGACAGATGTGGAATGAAACCATTGAGGAACAATAAAAATTAGAATCCCATGAAACCAGTTGTACATGATGATCACTTGTCAGAACACGGCTATATTTTAACATATGGCCCATAAAAAACGTTAGTCAGTATATTTTAAAATCTAAAAGAATGACATTTTTAATTGCTGATGAAATCGGCTTGCTCCCCAGGCAGTCCGGTTTTGATGACACTATAAAGAAATGAACTGTTTTGTGACAAAAAATAAGTAATGCCTAGATTATATTTCCAGGAAACACCACAGATGAAAAAGGAAACTTAGAAATATGGTGTGACTTTTAATTATCAATTTTTAAAAATTCATAGTGAGAAGAAGTAGAAATCAAAGTTATCACAAGCCACCATTATAAGCATTAATTCAACTGATTAAAAATTATATAAATAATTTATCCAAGTTTAATAATAGAATAACAGACTAGGTTTGATGAGCTAATAATACAAAGATTTATCTACAGACAGAAACACATTATGCACAGAGTACATAATTTTTCATATTCATAAAAGATCCATTTCTCTTCTTATGAAAAGACTGTGAGATTTGATCTACAGAAGCATCATATGATGCCCCAATGTGGTTGGTGTAAACCCATCACAGTGGCTATACCAGACATGTTAATTCATATCTCTATCTTATTTTAACCCTGTTACTTTTCAAATAGTCATTTGTACAGCATGACGTGGGGTCCAATGCTGCCTTTTTAAAGCATTTTTTCTTATATTAAATGCCATAGAAGCATTTTCTTGTGAAGAAATCATAGCTCATTTTGCATTTCTCTTAACAGCATTTACTTAACGACTTCACCACTTTGGAGTTACAGCTGGGACTGACTCATAAGATATTTATATAAAGGACTATTTTATCTTGTAGCTAAATTCCCATATACAGACAAACTCTAACCATAGATAGAGCAGGACAAGATTGGTACCAAGCAATGTGGATTTATATTTAGGATTGCTGAAGACTCAATTTTCCAAAAAGCTTTGAAAGTGATCTTACTATTTATTCGTTTCCTAACAGACTAACCTGAGCTTATTTCTAGGCAGAAAGTGCCTGTGAATCTTGAGGAAAGAAGACCGTTGCTTTTACAGTCCATTTGCTACCTCCTTCTACCCAGAACATGAGGTAGTTACACAGCTGTATTGATTTGTTCCTATCATCCTACCTTCAAGGAGGTATCTCAATTATTTCCTAACAGAGCTAACTGAAAAGTGTTGGTGGTTCTTCAGATACACTCTTTGATGAATTTAAAATAATATTTCATTATTTTTCCCTGAAAAACAAAACAAGAGCATTTAATGCTTTGACAAGATGCGTTCTCTTCCCCACATCTACAGTTTTGCCAGTGAGGTAAACAAAAAAAGAGATAAGAATAATTATAAATAACTCAAATCCCCAAATAGTAGTCAAGACAGCCTAAAAAATGAAAGGTTGAGAACAAAATTTTGTAGTTTTGGGGGAGAGGGGGAAAGAAAAAAAAAGGGTTTCTACTGAAAAATAGGCTGGAAAATTTGAAAATTCCCTTTCCTCTGACGTGCTGCCAAATCAGGGGACACAGCCAGTATCTGCTAGGAGACCTGCTAGTAGACCTTTCATTACCGAAGCCGTTACTCTTAATAGAGACAGGCTGTTGCAATTAGTAGCAGGCAATTATTCATCGACCGCCCCGGCTGCACACTTGCTTTAGGGGCAGACGGCTATGGGGTGGGCCCCTGCTCGCTGTCCTCCAAGGGTCCCGACCCCGTGGGGCGGGTGTGCACCCGCAGCCTTTGCAGGGCAGCAGCCTCCTTCTCCGAGACACCCCACCTGCTTGCTGAGGCCAGTGCCCGCTGGCAGCCGCACTCAAATTTGGCCGACTTGTGTTGTGAGTTTAACAATTCTCGTGGGCTTGGGGGAGGAGTGGTCGACAGAGCTTATCAGCTCTTGGGAGAGCCTCACATACTCCCTCTCAGCTCCATTGCCTGCCTTCGGCCGGCTGTTTTCAGTAACTCTTTCTCCATCCATGTCCGTATGTCCCTATCCCGTTCACACAAACCTGCGCACAGGGCTTTCATGACAAACTGGCTTTTACCTTTGACAGGAGGAGAGGGGAGGGAGTGTCGTGGTTTAACTTCAGTCGGCAACTAAGCACCACGCAGCCGCTCGCTCACTCCCCCCCACCCGGTGGGATGGGGGAGAGAATTGGAAGAGCACAAGTTAGAAAAACTCGTGGGTTGAGATAAAAACAGTTTAATAATTGAAATAAAATGATAATAATAATAATATGATAATAATAATA
>NW_008794408.1:1132045-1137115 GCF_000699145.1 Aptenodytes forsteri | reverse complement strand
TTATGTACTGAGCATGACGTCACATGGTATGGAATGTCCCTTTGGCCAGTTTGGCTGTGCCCCCTCCCAGCTTCTTGTGCACCTTCAGCCTTCTCAGTCGGTAGAACATGGGAAGCTGAAAAGTCCTTGGCTAGTGTAAGCATTACCTAGCAACAACTAAAACATCGGTGCGTTATCAACTTTGTTCTCATCCTAAATCCAAAACACTGTACCAGCTACTAGAAAAGAAATTAACTCTATCCCTGCCAAAACCAGGACAGGGAGGAAGGAGCCTCCAAACCTAAAGTCTTAAAATAATAGGTGTATTTTTCTCCCTTGCAAAAATAACTTTTTGCTCTGGGTGTCTGCTTTGTCTTGTTCATTACTGAGTTACTGTGGAAAATGTTGCTTTATAAAAGCCTCAGATCAATATGATAGATATGTGCTTACGTTGTCAATAGTTGATAAGACTTGGAGAAAGCCAGCTGATAAACTTGAAGATAGCACGTCACTACAAAGTGGAGATCAGCTATTCCTGCAGGGTAAGTTAGCTACCTCTGTTAGTAGCTAAAACTCAGGGGTTACGTTAAAGCTTTCACTATATTACATGTATTCTGCTCTCCTCCACCCTGGTGTCATAACCAATTCATACATATTGGCAACTTCTTGATGTGGCT
Organism: Aptenodytes forsteri; assembly: GCF_000699145.1. NCBI lineage: Eukaryota > Metazoa > Chordata > Aves > Sphenisciformes > Spheniscidae > Aptenodytes > Aptenodytes forsteri. Next base: position 1,136,459 of record NW_008794408.1, on the reverse strand, counting down.
GACCGCAAAATTACATCTGTTCAGCTATTTCTTGCAACTCAGAAAGGGAGCAGTCTCAATCACATGACGTATCTGAGTTATTTCCAGGAAAAGAGGATGGAATGTGTATCAAAATGACAGAACTCGCACTCAAAAATCCCTGGATGACAGGGTCCAAGGTAAGAAACCCCATGCCTGTCCTTTTTCACCTGGTAATCTATAACCTTTTCACCTTAGAAGAAAGGGTGGAAGTTTTCTCCCCTACTTAGTACACCAGAACCAGTTTGTTAGGAGATTTTCCTGGGAAAGATGGAGACAAACTTCCCTGGGTCTATGAGGGTGCACAACCAAGACTGTCCCGCTCTGAAGCAAGCATTTTCATCACTCTGTTAATATCTACATGATAGGAAAGTGGGACACCATGGTTATCATTTTCTTTTTTAAAAAGAGCTGGTCATGCTTTATTAGGTCCATATCTTCAAAGAGGCCTGTTCGGAGTGGATTCTGAATAAACAAAGTCATCTGGCATTTAAGTCTCTGTGCAACTAATGAAGAAAGATAAACATCTGACTTAGTGAAGCTGCACCTCCCTTCCAGTATCTGCAGAGACATTGACCCTGCTCCATTAACTTTAAGGGAAACATAGGCACTTTCTTTTCCCCTGCCAGGTCCAAATACCTAAATTTCTGCAGATTTTTGCACATCAGTTAGACACACTGCGTTTTGCTTGCACAGACTCCCCTTCCACAGGACTTCTTATAATAAGTAATTTAAAACTGCTAGTGTAAAACAACTGTGTCACATAACATGGTATATAGGCTTGGTACTTTCAGGATACAGTGAAATGATCAGCTGACTTCCAAGGGATCAAGGAACCAACCTGACTTTCCACTCCTTGTACTTTCTTTGGTTGTCTGTACAGCACAAAGTGAATGTAAAACACCATTTACCAGACTTCTTGGCTTTTTTAAGCTAATACTCAAAGAATTATAAGTGTCTGTGACATGGCAATATTTTATTCTGTGTTTGTACCCTGTCTAGCTCGAAGGAGTCTTGGGCAGGGAGTGGAATTCTGGGATGCTATGACTAATGTGATTGTATATGAGGGGTTTTTTTTCATCTCAAAATGTCTTTTTTTTTTTTCCCTGCCTGCAAAGTCTATTCCAAGAGGATTTTAATAAGAGCTTGGAGCCAGATTTTGAAGGTGTGACCAAAAGCAAGTGGTGGGACTTTGGTCTTGTGGAAAAAGTGATGGCAAGCAATGCCCCAAGGTGAGGGTGTGGATCATCCAGGTGGAACAGGTCCTGGGAGAGGTGAATCTGAGGTGTTGGACAACTATGCTAGCTCTGGGGAGAAGTGGTAAAGCAGACCTCATTACTGATTGTTTCATTTTCTGATACAGATGTGCTAAAGCTGGTGGACACCTCTCCCCTGTGTGAGAAGGACTGTTCCTCTGTTTGCTTGCACCTTCTCCATTTGTCTTTGCCTTCTGAATGTATTTATAGCCTTTGGAAGCTCCTTATCTTGGAGCCATGGGGACAGGCACTCAGACCCTATCAGCTACTGGGCTCCTTTTGCTTTTGCCCCATGAGATGCGATACCTTTCTGCTGGCGATAGCTACCAGCCTAAACCCTTAGGCTCTGGATGGAGGCAACAGCTCCCAGTTCTGGAGGATTATCTGTGGTCTTGTCCTAAGTGCTGCCTTCCAGACGTTGCAGAAGTTGTGTGTGGCTCAGTGCACCAGCTCTCTGCTCCTGGAGACCCACAGACTCCCCTGCGGGGAAGGGGAGAGGAACCAGGGCAGGCAGAGGCGGGCTGCCAGTCCATGCTGGCAGGGTGCACACATTGTAGCAGAGACTGAAAGGAGCTGGGAGTAAGAAGGGCCCAAAAGACCCTCAGTAAGTAGAAAGCTTTGGGGTAACAAATGACATTGATGGCTGAATTTGATGCTGTATTCATGAGGGAGATCATTAAGAGAAGTGGTGATTTCATCTTTTCATGGAGTATGTCATCTTCAGAGGCCAGAGATGACTGTTAAATTACTTAAACTGACTTCTCATGTATTAAAGGCATGTAAATGTCACCCACACATTCCTGTACCGAACACAATGACTTTAATGAGACTTAAATATTTCAATCCTCAGGCAACTAAACCCTTTTGTACCACAGAGAGGGAACAGACAAGACTGAGGCATCAGTCTACAGTGACGGGGACCTACTACAACAGAAAGGACCTGTTTTCCTTTTACTTAAATTGCAAAAAGTGTCATGCGTCCTTCCAGTATAGAGATATTTTTCATCCCAGAAACATTTCTTTATCATCCCAGATTTGATGTTCAATTGGACTTTGAGGAAATGTCAACCATTAGTCAACTGACAGCACCCACCTGTTTCATCTCAGAGTACCAGTCCATCTGCTGTCCTGCATCCAGCTCCAGTCAAAGTCTGATGCCTTAGAATAAGGTAGAAAAATGGAGAAAAAAAAATTGGCCAGTTGTTCTTCTTATTCAAGTGAGGAGCCTTGGGAACAGATTACAGTCATTTACTGAGGGGTGACCTTATTGCAGTCTACAAGGTGGGCACCGAAGGAGGAGATGCTGATCTCCTCTCTCTGGTGACCAGCGATAGGACACGAGGAAATGGAATGAAGCTGCGTCAGGGGAAGTTCAGAATGGAGATTAGGAAAAGGTTCTTCACTGAGAAGCTGGTCAGTCACTGGAACAGGCCTCCCAGGGAAGTGGTCACAGCACCAAGCCTGTCAGAGTTCAAGGAGCATCTGGACGACACTCTTAGTCATATGGTTTAGTTCTAGGTAGTCCTGCGAGGAGCAGGGAGTTGAACTCAATGATCCTTATGGGTCCCTTCCAACTTGAGATATTCTATGACTCTATGGCTGCAGAGCTGCCAGTTCTGTGGGATTATGCAGGCAAGACTGTTGAACCTTCCTTCCCCTAGGGATGTGTGGATGAAAGTGGATGATAGAGAGGTATTTGGAGCCACAAGATCCAAGGCAAGAAGGAACACGACCACCTAGGCTTACTTAGGTACCTGCCTATGCAGCCTTCAGGCTCTCAGAAGCTGGATCAAATCCTATCTTTAGGATGGCAACTAACGTCACCTTCCAATTATAGCGACTGCACCACCCTCCAAAATCAGTGTTAATTTATCATCCTCCCTGTTAGAAAACTGCATCATATGTCAAGGTGAATTTGCCTGACTTCTGCTCATTGGATCTGGTTGTCTCGTGTTATATAAGACTAAAAGGCTTTCTTTCCTTTCTTTCCAGAACTCCACACTTTTAGATCCTTTTTTCCCCTACATGTATGAGTAGCTACGCAAGATTTTATCTCAGCCTCCCTTTTATAAGCTGAATAGGACCAGCTTCTCATCTTAAGAGTTATTTTTAGTGATTTCATTTTATGACTCTTCCTCTTGAAGTGAGGATAGCAGAGCCGCTATGGTAGTCCGGCATATTACAGTAGCACAGCATATTACTGCAGCACAGTAGTACAGCTATTGCAGAAGTAGAACTATTACAGTGGTGTGTTGCTCCTATGTGCAAAGGCAATATTGTATCCCCCCTCTTCACTTCGATACTCCCTCTTTTTTCCTTGATCAAGGAGGAGCATCACCCTTGATCAAGGGTGACGCTGATAACTCTAAAGGACAGCGTAACACTGAAGGCTGACAGTAAGGTGATGAAGATGGCCATTGAGTAAGCAAAAAAAAAAAATTTGTTTCTGAATTCTGGAAAAAATTTCTTGAAAATATTTCTGGGGGGAAAAATAAATTCCATTTTTAGTCGTTATGAAAGTGGAGAACTAGAATGTTTGTATATGATATTTTAAAAAGAAACAGGAAAGCACTACTTGACTGATACATGTCTTGCCATTATGGACCTATTACCACTTCACTAACAAGAAATCACAACATTTTAAAATTCAAGGACAGGACAAGAAGAAAAGCAAACAGAGAAGAAATATCCTGACTACCTCACCTTTCTTCTCAGGGTGAGGCTCAAATCCAAAAGGAAGAAAAAAGCTGAATACATGCCACATTTGATAGCAAACAGTTGGCCAGGGGTAGTTCTAAAAACACATTTGAAACCTGTGAGGTGCACTTACTTACAGGAAAAGGTGTTTAACTCCCTGATTAAGTAGGTAACTTTAAATTTAGATGCAAGGTTCAAAAAAGTTCTGATGTGTCCAAAATATATCACTTCAAAATGGTTTGGAGGGCATTAAGAATATCAGATTCATGTTGCTAGAGATATTTCTCAAGAGAATTTTTGAAAATATAGTTTTATTAATAACCAGTTATATCAGAATAGAGTAAAATATTTTAAAATGTACGTAGTGATGGAAGCAAACTTATTTGGAGCTATCTGATAAAATGGATATATCTTACACTCAGGGAAAACAGAGGTAATTGGAC